>NW_026529417.1:0-245000 GCF_028500815.1 Rissa tridactyla
GGCTTTCCGGCGGCCGTCAGCCTCGACGACACCTGCGACCACGTGGCGCCGCCGCACCAGCCTTCGAAGCATTTTCCGGTAGGGCCGCGGCTCTGGCGACAGCTCCCACGCCCGAAGAGCCAGGAGGGAAAGCCGTGACTCGTTGGAAAGCTCTTTGGCAGCCGCTCGCGTGGCCCCACAGCCCGTGGGGCTGCGGGCTTTCCGGGCGGCCGTCAGCCTTGGCGACAGCTGCTCCACGTGGCGCCGCCGCGCCAGCCTGCGAAGCATTTTCCGGTAGGGGCCGCGGCTCTGGCGACAGCTCCCACGCCCGAAGAGCCAGGAGGGAAAGCCGTACCTCGTTGGAAAGCTCTTTGGCAGCCGCTCGCGTGGACCCACAGCCCGTGGGGCTGCGGGCTTTCCGGCGGCCGTCAGCCTCGGCGACACAAGTGCACACGTGGCGCCGCCGCGCCAGCCTGGGAAGCATTTTCCGGTAGGGCCGCGTCTCTGGCGACAGCTCCCACGCCCGAAGAGCCAGGAGGGAAAGCCGTGCCTCCTTGGAAAGCTCTTTGGCAGCCGCTCGCGTGGCCCCCACAGCCCGTGGGGCTGCGGGCTTTCCGGCGGCCGTCAGCCTTGGCGACAGCTGCTCCCACGTGGCGCCGCCGCGCCCAGCCTGCGAAGCATTTTCCGGTAGGGCCGCGGCTCTGGCGACAGCTCCCACGCCCGAAGAGCCAGGAGGGAAAGCCCTACCTCGTTGGAAAGCTCTTTGGCAAGCCCGCTCGCGTGGCCCCACAGCCCGTGGGGCTGCGGGCTTTCCGGCGGCCGTCAGCCTTGGTGACAGCTGCGCCCATGTGGCGCCGCCGCGCCAGCCTGCGAAGCATTTTCCGGTAGGGCCGCGGCTCTGGCGACAGCTCCACGCCCGAAGAGCCAGGAGGGAAAGCCGTACATCGTTGGAAAGCTCTTTGGCAGCCGCTCGCGTGGCCCCACAGCCCGTGGGGCTGCGGGCTTTCCGGCGGCCGTCAGCCTCGGCGACACCGGCGCCCACGTGGCGGCCGCTGCGCCAGCGTGCGAAGCATTTTCCGGTAGGGCCGCGGCTCTGGCGACAGGTCCCACGCCCGAAGAGCCAAGAGGGAAAGCCGTGCCTCGTTGGAAAGCTCTTTGGCAGCCGCTCGCGTGGCCCCACAGCCCGTGGCGCTGCGGGCTTTCCGGCGGCCGTCAGCCTCGGCGACACAAGTGCACACGTGGCGCCGCCGCGCCAGCCTGGGAAGCATTTTCCGGTAGGGCCGCGGCTCTGGCGAAAGCTACCACGCCCGAAGAGCCAGGAGGGAAAGCCGTGCCTCCTTGGAAAGCTCTTTGGCAGCCGCTCGCGTTGCCCCACAGCCCGTGGGGCTGCGGGCTTTCCGGCGGCCGTCAGCCTCGGCGACACAAGTGCACACGTGGCGCCGCCGCGCCAACCTGGGAAGCATTTTCGAGTAGGGCCGCGTCTCTGGCGACAGCTCCCACGCCCGAAGAGCCAGGAGGGAAAGCCGTGCCTCCTTGGAAAGCTCTTTGGCAGCCGCTCGCGTGGCCCCACAGCCCGTGGGGGCTGCGGGCTTTCCGTCGGCCGTCAGCCTCGGCGACACCAGTGCCCACGTGGCGCCGCCGCGCCAGCCTGCGAAGCATTTTCGAGTAGGGCCGCGGCTCTGGCGACAGCTCCCACGCCCGAAGAGCCACGAGGGAAAGCCGTGCCTCGTTGGAAAGCACTTTGGCAGCCGCTCGCGTGGCCCCACAGCCCGTGGGGCTGCGGGGCTTTCCGGCGGACGTCAGCCTCGGCGACACCGGCGCCCACGTGGCGCCGCCGCGCCAGCCTGCGAAGCATTTTCCGGTAGGGCCGCGGCTCTGGCGACAGCTCCCACGCCCGAAGAGCCAGGAGGGTAAAGCCGTGCCTCCTTGGAAAGCCTTTTGGCAGCCGCTCGCGTGGCCCCACAGCCCGTGGGGCTGCGGGCTTTCCGGCCGGCGGCCGTCAGCCTCGGCGACACCAGTGCTCACGTGGCGCCGCCGCGCCAGCCTGGGAAGCATTTTCTGGTAGGGCCACGGCTCTGGCGACAGCTCCCACGCCCGAAGAGCCAGGAGGGAAAGCCGTACATCGTTGGAAAGCTCTTTGGCAGCCGCTCGCGTGGCCCCACAGCCCGTGGGGCTGCGGGCTTTCCGGCGGCCGTCAGCCTTGGTGACAGCTGCGCCCATGTGGCGCCGCCGCGCCAGCCTGCGAAGCATTTTCCGGTAGGGCCGCGGCTCTGGCGACAGCTCCCACGCCTGAAGAGCCACGAGGGAAAGCCGTACATCGTTGGAAAGCTCTTTGGCAGCCGCTCGCGTGGCCCCACAGCCCGTGGGGGCTGCGGGCTTTCCGGCGGCCGTCAGCCTCGGCGACACCAGTGCCCACGTGGCGCCGCCGCGCCCAGCCTGCGAAGCATTTTCCGGTAGGGCCGCGGCTCTGGCGACAGCTCCCACGCCCAAAGAGCCAGGAGGGAAAGCCGTGCCTCGTTGGAAAGCTCTTTGGCAGCCGCTCGCGTGGCCCCACAGCCCGTGGGGCTGCGGGCTTTCCGGCGGCCGTCAGCCTCGGCGACACCGTCGCCCACATGGCGCCGCCGCGCCAGCCTGCGAAGCATTTTCGGTAGGGCCGCGGCTCTGGCGACAGCTCCCACGCCCGAAGAGCCAGGAGGGAAAGCCGTGCCTCGTTGGAAAGCTCTTTGGCAGCCGCTCGCGTGGCCCCACAGCTCGTGGGGCTGCGGGCTTTCCGGCAGCCATAAGCCTCGGCGACACCGGCGCCCACGTGGCGCCGCCACGCCACCCTGCGAAGCATTTTCCGGTAGGGCCGCGCTCTGGCGACAGCTCCCACGCCCGAAGAGCCAGGAGGGAAAGCGTGCCTCGTTGCAAAGCTCTTTGGCAGCCGCTCGCGTGGCCCCACAGCCCGTGGGGCTGCGGGCTTTCCGACGGCCGTCAGCCTCGGCGACACAAGTGCACACGTGGCGCCGCCGCGCCAGCTGGGAAGCATTTTCCGGTAGGGGCCCGCGGCTCTGGCGAAAGCTCCCACGCCCGAAGAGCCAGGAGGGAAAGCCGTGCCTCCTTGGAAAGCTCTTTGGCAGCCGCTCGCGTGGCCCCACAGCCCGTGGGGCTGCGGTCTTTCCGCGGCCGTCAGCCTCGGCGACACCTGCGACCACGTGGCGCCGCCGCGCCAGCCTGCAAAGCATTTTCCGGTAGGGCCGCGGCTCTGGCGACAGCTCCCACGCCCGAAGAGCCAGGAGGGAAAGCCGTGCCTCGTTGGAAAGCTCTTTGGCAGCCGCTCGCGTGGCCCCACAGCCCGTGGGGCTGCGGGCTTTCCGGCGGCCGTCAGCCTCGGCGACACCGTCGCCCACATGGCGCCGCCGCGCCAGCCTGCGAAGCATTTTCTGGTAGGGGCCGCCGCTCTGGCGACAGCTCCCACGCCCGAAGAGCCAGGAGGGAAAGCCGTGCCTCGTTGGAAAGCTCTTTGGCAGCCGCTCGCGTGGCCCCACAGCCCGTGGGGCTGCGGGCTTTCCGGCAGCCATAAGCCTCGGCGACACCGGCGCCACGTGGTGCCGCCACGCCACCCTGCGAAGCATTTTCCGGTAGGGCCGCGGCTCTGGCGACAGCTCCCACGCCCGAAGAGCCAGGAGGGAAAGCCGTGCCTCGTTGGAAAGCTCTTTGCAGCCGCTCGCGTGGCCTCACAGCCCGTGGGCTGCGGGCTTTCCGGCGGCCGTCAGCCTCGTTGCCACCGGCGCCCACAGTGGCGCCGCCGCGCCAGCTTGCAAAGCATTTTCGGTAGGGCCGCGGCTCTGGCGACAGCTCCCACGCCCGAAGAGCCAGGAGGGAAAGCCGTGCCTCGTTGGAAAGCTCTTTGCAGCCGCTCGCGTGGCCCCCACAGCCCGTGGGGCTGCGGGCTTTCCGGCGGCCGTCAGCCTCGGCGACACCTGCGCCCACGTGGCGCCCCCGCGCGCCAGCCTGCGAAGCATTTTCCGTAGGGCCGCGGCTCTGGCGACAGCTCCCACGCCCGAAGAGCCAGGAGGGAAAGCCGTGCCTCCTTGGAAAGCTCTTTGGCAGCCGCTCGCGTGGCCCCACAGCCCCTGGGGCTGCGGGCTTTCCGGCGGCCGTCAGCCTCGGCGCCACCGGCGGCCACGTGGCGCCGCTGCGCCAGCGTGCGAAGCATTTTCGGGTAGGGCCGCGGCTCTGGCGACAGCTCCCACGCCCGAAGAGCCAGGAGGGAAAGCCGTGCCTTATTGGAAAGCTCTTTGGCAGCCGCTCGCGTGGTCCCACAGCCCGTGGGGCTGGGGGCTTTCCGGCGGCCGTCAGCCTCGGCGACACCGGCGCCCACGTGGCGCCGCCGCGCCAGCCTGCGAAGCATTTTCCGGTAGGGCCGCGGCTCTGGCAACAGCTCCCACGCCCGAAGAGCCAGGAGGGAAAAGCCGTGCCTCGTTGGAAAGCTCTTTGGCAGCCGCTCGCGTGGCCCCACAGCCCGTGGGGCTGCGGGCTTTCCGGCGGCCGTCAGCCTTGGAGACAGCTGCGCCCACGTGGCGCCGCCGCGCCAGCCTGCGAAGCATTTTCCGGTAGGGCCGCGGCTCTGGCGACAGCTCCCACGCCCGAAGAGCCAGGAGGGAAAGCCGTGCCTCGTTGGAAAGCTCTTTGCAGCCACTCGCGTGGCCCCACAGCCCGTGGGGCTGCGGGCTTTCCCGGCGGCCGTCAGCCTCGGCGCCACCGGCGCCCACGTGGCGCCGCCGCTCCAGCCTGCGAAGCATTTTCCGGTAGGGCCGCGGCTCTGGCGACAGCTCCCACGCCCGAAGAGCCAGGAGGGAAAGCCATGCCTCGTTGGAAAGCTCTTTGGCAGCCGCTCGCGTGGCCCCACAGCCCGTGGGGCTGCGGGCTTTCCGGCGGCCGTCAGCCTCGGCGACACCTGCGCCCACGTGGCGCCGCCGCGCCAGCCTGCGAAGCATTTTCCGGTTGGGCCGCGGCTCTGGCGACAGCTCCCACGCCCGAAGAGCCAGGAGGGAAAGCTGTGCCTCGTTGGAAAGCTCTTTGGCAGCCGCTCGCGTGGCCCCACAGCCCGTGGGGCTGCGGGCTTTCTGGCGGCCGTCAGCCTCGGCGACACCTGCGCCCACGTGGCGCCGCCGCGCCAGCCTGCGAAGCATTTTCCGGTAGGGCCGCGGCTCTGGCGACAGCTCCCACGCCCAAAGAGCCAGGAGGGAAAGCCGTACCTCGTTGGAAAGCTCTTTGGCAGCCGCTCGCGTGGCCCCACAGCCCGTGGGGCTGCGGGCTTTCCGGCGGCCGTCAGCCTCGGCGACACAAGTGCACATGTGGCGCCGCCGCGCCAGCCTGCGAAGCATTTTCCAGTAGGGCCGCGGCTCTGGCGACAGCTCCCACGTACGAAGAGCCAGGAGGGAAAGCCGTGCCTTATTGGAAAGCTCTTTGGCAGCCGCTCGCGTGGCCCCACAGCCTGTGGGGCTGCGGGCTTTCCGGCGGCCGTCAGCCTCGGCGACAACGGCGCCCACGTGGCGCCGCTGCGCCAGCGTGCGAAGCATTTTCCGGTAGGGCCGCGGCTCTGGCGACAGCTCCCACGCCCGAAGAGCCAGGAGGGAAGGCCGTGCGTCCTTGGAAAGCTCTTTGGCAGCCACTCGCGTGGCCCCACAGCCCGTGGGGCTGCGGGATTTCCGGCGGACGTCAGCCTCGGAGCCACCGGCGCCCACGTGGCGCCGCCGCTCCAGCCTGCGAAGCATTTTCGAGTAGGGCCGCGGCTCTGGCGACAGCTCCCACGCCCGAAGAGCCAGGAGGGAAAGCCATGCCTCGTTGGAAAGCTCTTTGGCAGCCGCTCGCGTGGCCCCACAGCCCGTGGGGCTGCGGGCTTTCCGGCGGCCGTCAGCCTCGGCAACACCTGCGACCACGTGGCACCGCCGCGCCAGCCTGCGAAGCATTTTCCGGTAGGGCCGCGGCTCTGGCGACAGCTCCCACGCCCGAAGAGCCAGGAGGGAAAGCTGTGCCTCGTTGGAAAGCTCTTTGGCAGCCGCTCGTGTGGCCCCACAGCCCGTGGGGCTCCGGGCTTTCTGACGGCCGTCAGCCTCGGCGACACCGGCGCCCACGTGGCGCCGCCGCGCCAGCCTGCGAAGCATTTTCCGGTAGGGCTGCGGCTCTGGCGACAGCTCCCACGCCCGAAGAGCCACGAGGGAAAGCCGTGCCTCGTTGGAAAGCTCTTTGGCAGCCGCTCGCGTGGCCCCACAGCCCGTGGGGCTGCGGGATTTCTGGCGGTCGTCAGCCTCGGCGACACTGGCGACCACGTGTCGCCGCTGCGCAAGCCTGCGAAGCATTTTCCGGTAGGGCCGCGGCTCTGGCGACAGCTCCCACACGCGAAGAGCCAGGAGGGAAAGCCGTGCCTCGTTGGAAAGCTCTTTGGCAGCCGCTCGTGTGGCCCCACAGCCCGTGGGGCTGCGGGCTTTCCGGCGGCCGTCAGCGTCGGCGCCACCGGCGCCCACGTGGCGCCGCTGCGCCAGCGTGCGAAGCATTTTCGGGTAGGGCCGCGGCTCTGGCGACAGCTCCCACGCCCGAAGAGCCAGGAGGGAAAGCCGTGCCTCGTTGGAAAGCTCTTTGGCAGCCGCTCGCGTGGCCCCACAGCCCGTGGGGCTGCGGGCTTTCCGGTGGCCGTCAGCCTCGGCGACACCGGCGGCCACGTGGCGCCGTCGCGCCAGCCTGCGAAGCATTTTCCGGTAGGGCCGCGGCTCTGGCGACAGCTCCCACACCCGAAGAGCCAGGAGGGAAAGCCGTGCCTCGTTGGAAAGCTCTTTGGCAGCCGCTCGCGTGGCCCCACAGCCCGTGGGGCTGCGGGCTTTCCGGAGGCCGTCAGCCTCGGCGCCACCGGCGCCCACGTGGCGCCGCTGCGCCAGCGTGCGAAGCATTTTCGGGTAGGGCCGCGGCTCTGGCGACAGCTCCCACGCCCGAAGAGCCAGGAAGGAAAGCCGTGCCTCCTTGGAAAGCTCTTTGGCAGCCGCTCGCGTGGCCCCACAGCCCGTGGGGCTGCGGGCTTTCCGGCGGCCGTCAGCCTCGGCGACACCGGCGCCCACGTGTCGCTGCCGCGCCAGCCCGCAAAGCATTTTCCGGTAGGGCCGCGGCTCTGGCGACAGCTCCCACGCCTGAAGAGCCACGAGGGAAAGCCGAACCTCGTTGGAAAGCTTTTTGGCAGAAGCTCGCGCGGACCCACAGCCCGTGGGGCTGCGGGCTTTCCGGCGGCCGTCAGCCTCGGCGACACCGGCGCCCACGTGGCGCCACTGCGCCAGCGTGCGAAGCATTTTCCGGTAGGGCCGCGGCTCTGGCGACAGCTCCCACGCCCGAAGAGCCAGGAGGGAAAGCCGTGCCTCCTTGGAAAGCTCTTTGGCAGCCGCTCGCGTGGCCCCACAGCCCGTGGGGCTGCGGGCTTTCCGGCGGCCGTCAGCCTCGGCGACACCTGCGACCACGTGGCGCCGCCGCACCAGCCTTCGAAGCATTTTCGGGTAGGGCCGCGGCTCTGGCGACAGCTCCCACGCCCGAAGAGCCAGGATGGAAAGCCGTGCCTCCTTGGAAAGCTCTTTGGCAGCCACTCGCGTGGCCCCACAGCCCGTGGCGTGCGGGCTTTCCAGCGGCCGTCAGCCTTGGCGACAGCTGCGCCCACGTGGCGCCGCCGCGCCAGCCTGCGAAGCATTTTCCGGTAGGGCCGCGGCTCTGGCGACAGCTCCCACGCCCGAAGAGCCAGGAGGGAAAGCCGTGCCTCCTTGGAAAGCTCTTTGGCAGCCGCTCGCGTGGCCCCACAGCCCGTGGGGCTGCGGGCTTTCCGGCGGCCGTCAGCCTCGGCGACACCTGCGACCACGTGGCGCCGCCGCACCAGCCTTCGAAGCATTTTCCGGTAGGGCCGCGGCTCTGGCGACAGCTCCCACGCCCGAAGAGCCAGGAGGGAAAGCCGTGCCTCGTTGGAAAGCTCTTTGGCAGCCGCTCGCGTGGCCCCACAGCCCGTGGGGCTGCGGGCTTTCCGGCGGCCGTCAGCCTTGGCGACAACTGCTCCCACGTGGCGCCGCCGCGCCAGCCTGCGAAGCATTTTCCGGTAGGGCCGCGGCTCTGGCGACAGCTCCCACGCCCGAAGAGCCAGGAGGGAAAGCCCTACCTCGTTGGGAAAGCTCTTTGGCAGCCGCTCGCGTGGCCCCACAGCCCATGGGGCTGCGGGCTTTCCGGCGGCCGTCAGCCTTGGTGACAGCTGCGCCCATGTGGCGCCGCCGCGCCAGCCTGCGAAGCATTTTCGAGTAGGGCCGCGGCTCTGGCGACAGCTCCCACGCCCGAAGAGCCAGCAGGGAAAGCCGTACATCGTTGGAAAGCTCTTTGGCAGCCGCTCGCGTGGCCCCACAGCCCGTGGGGCTGCGGGCATTCCGGCGGCCGTCAGCCTCGGCGACACCGGCGCCCACGTGGCGCCGCCGCGCCAGCCTGCGAAGCATTTTCCGGTAGGGCCGCGGCTCTGGCGACAGCTCCCACGCCCGAAGAGCCAGGAGGGAAAGCCGGTACCTCGTTGGAAAGCTCTTTGGCAGCCGCTCGCGTGGCCCCACAGCCCGTGGGGCTGCGGGCTTTCCGGCGGCCGTCAGCCTCGGCGACACAAGTGCACATGTGGCGCCGCCGCGCCAGCCTGCGAAGCATTTTCCGGTAGGGCCGCGGCTCTGGCGACAGCTCCCACGTACGAAGAGCCAGGAGGGAAAGCCGTGCCTTATTGGAAAGCTCTTTGGCAGCCGCTCGCGTGGCCCCACAGCCTGTGGGGCTGCGGGCTTTCCGGCGGCCGTCAGCCTCGGCGGACAACGGCGCCCACGTGGTGCCGCCGCGCCAGCGTGCGAAGCATTTTCGGGTAGGGCCGCGGCCCTGTTGACAGCTCCCACGCCCGAAGAGCCAGGAGGGAAAGCCGTGCCTCCTTGGAAAGCTCTTTGGCAGCCGCTCGCATGGCCCCACAGCCCGTGGGGCTGCGGGCTTTCCGGAGGCCGTCAGCCTCGGCGACACCGGCGCCCACGTGGCGCCGCCGCACCAGCCTGCGAAGCATTTTCCGGTAGGGCTGCGGCTCTGGCGACAGCTCCCACGCCCGAAGAGCCACGAGGGAAAGCCGTACATCGTTGGAAAGCTCTTTGGCAGCCGCTCACGTGGACCCAAAGCCCGTGGGGCTGTGGGCTTTCCGGCGGCCGTCAGCCTCGTTGCCACCGGCGCCCACGTGGCACCGCCGCGCCAGCCTGCGAAGCATTTTCCGGTAGGGCCGCGGCTCTGGCGACAGCTCCCACGCCCGAAGAGCCAGGAGGGAAGGCCGTGCGTCCTTGGAAAGCTCTTTGGCAGCCGCTCGCGTAGCCCCACAGCCCGTGGGGCTGCTGGCTTTCCGGCGGCCGTCAGCCTCGGCGCCACCGGCGCCCACGTGGCGCCGCTGCGCCAGCGTGCGAAGCATTTTCCGGTAGGGCCGCGGCTCTGGCGACAGCTCCCACGCCCGAAGAGCCAGGAGGGAAAGCCGTGCCTCCTTGGAAAGCTCTTTGGCAGCCGCTCGCGTGGCCCCACAGCCCGTGGGGCTGCGGGCTTTCCGGCGGCCGTCAGCCTCGGCGACACCTGCGACCACGTGGCGCCGCCGCACCAGCCTTCGAAGCATTTTCCGGTAGGGCCGCGGCTCTGGCGACAGCTCCCACGCCCGAAGAGCCAGGAGGGAAAGCCATGCCTCGTTGGAAAGCTCTTTGGCAGCCGCTCGCGTGGCCCCACAGCCCGTGGGGCTGCGGGCTTTCCGGCGGCCGTCAGCCTTGGCGACAGCTGCTCCCACGTGGCGCCGCCGCGCCAGCCTGCGAAGCATTTTCCGGTAGGGCCGCGGCTCTGGCGACAGCTCCCACGCCCGAAGAGCCAGGAGGGAAAGCCCTACCTCGTTGGAAAGCTCTTTGGCAGCCGCTCGCGTGGCCCCACAGCCCGTGGGGCTGCGGGCTTTCCGGCGGCCGTCAGCCTTGGTGACAGCTGCGCCCATGTGGCGCCGCCGCGCCAGCCTGCGAAGCATTTTCCGGTAGGGCCGCGGCTCTGGCGACAGCTCCACGCCCGAAGAGCCAGGAGGGAAAGCCGTACATCGTTGGAAAGCTCTTTGGCAGCCGCTCGCGTGGCCCCACAGCCCGTGGGGCTGCGGGCTTTCCGGCGGCCGTCAGCCTCGGCGACACCGGCGCCCACGTGGCGCCGCCGCGCCAGCCTGCGAAGCATTTTCCGGTACGGCCGCGGCTCTGGCGACAGCTCCCACGCCCGAAGAGCCAGGAGGGAAAGCCGTACCTCGTTGGAAAGCTCTTTGGCAGCCGCTGGCGTGGCCCCACAGCCCGTGGGGCTGCGGGCTTTCCGGCGGCCGTCAGCCTCGGCGACACAAGTGCACATGTGGCGCCGCCGCGCCAGCCTGCGAAGCATTTTCCGGTAGGGCCGCGTCTCTGGCGACAGCTCCCACGCCCGAAGAGCCAGGAGGGAAGGCCGTGCGTCCTTGGAAAGCTCTTTGGCAGCCGCTCGCGTGGCCCCACAGCCCGTGGGGCTGCGGGCTTTCCGGCGGCCGTCAGCCTCGGCGACAACGGCGCCCACGTGGTGCCGCTGCGCCAGCGTGCGAAGCATTTTCGGGTAGGGCCGCGGCCCTGTTGACAGCTCCCACGCCAAAAGAGCCAGGAGGGAAAGCCGTGCCTCCTTGGAAAGCTCTTTGGCAGCCGCTCGCATGGCCCCACAGCCCGTGGGGCTGCGGGCTTTCCGGAGGCCGTCAGCCTCGGCGACACCGGCGCCCACGTGGCGCCGCCGCGCCAGCCTGCGAAGCATTTTCCGGTAGGGCTGCGGCTCTGGCGACAGCTCCCACGCCCGAAGAGCCAGGAGGGAAAGCCGTGCCTCGTTGGAAAGCTCTTTGGCAGCCGCTCACGTGGACCCACAGCCCGTGGGGCTGTGGGCTTTCCGGCGGCCGTCAGCCTCGTTGCCACCGGCGCCCACGTGGCACCGCCGCGCCAGCCTGCGAAGCATTTTCCGGTAGGGCCGCGGCTCTGGCGACAGCTCCCACGCCCGAAGAGCCAGGAGGGAAGGCCGTGCGTCCTTGGAAAGCTCTTTGGCAGCCGCTCGCGTGGCCCCACAGCCCGTGGGGCTGCGGGCTTTCCGGCGGCCGTCAGCCTCGGCGCCACCGGCGCCCACGTGGCGCCGCCGCGCCAGCCTGCGAAGCATTTTCCGGTAGGGCCGCGGCTCTGGCGACAGCTCCCACGCCCGAAGAGCCAGGAGGGAAAGCCGAGCCTCGTTGGAAAGCCCTTTGGCAGCCGCTCGCGTGGCCCACACAGCCCGTGGGGCTGCGGGCTTTCCGGTGGCCGTCAGCCTCGGCGACACCGGCGGCCACGTGGCGCCGCCGCGCCAGCCTGCGAAGCATTTTCCGGTAGGGCCGCGGCTCTGGCGACAGCTCCCACGCCCGAAGAGCCAGGAAGGAAAGCCGTGCCTCCTTGGAAAGCTCTTTGGCAGCCGCTCGCGTGGACAGACAGCCCGTGGGGCTGCGGGCTTTCCGGAGGCCGTCAGCCTCGGCGCCACCGGCGCCCACGTGGCGCCGCTGCGCCAGCGTGCGAAGCATTTTCGGGTAGGGCCGCGGCTCTGGCGACAGCTCCCACGCCCGAAGAGCCACGAGGGAAAGCCGTACCTCGTTGGAAAGCTCTTTGGCAGAAGCTCGCGTGGACCCACAGCCCGTGGGGCTGCGGGCTTTCCGGCGGCCGTCAGCCTCGGCGACACCGGCGCCCACGTGGCGCCGCCGCGCCAGCGTGCGAAGCATTTTCCGGTAGGGCCGCGGCTCTGGCGACAGCTCCCACGCCCGAAGAGCCAGGAGGGAAAGCCGTGCCTCCTTGGAAAGCTCTTTGGCAGCCGCTCGCGTGGCCCCACAGCCCGTGGGGCTGCGGGCTTTCCGGCGGCCGTCAGCCTCGGCGACACCTGCGACCACGTGGCGCCGCCGCGCCAGCCTGCGAAGCATTTTCCGGTAGGGCCGCGGCTCTGGCGACAGCTCCCACGCCCGAAGAGCCAGGAGGGAAAGCCCTACCTCGTTGGAAAGCTCTTTGGCAGCCGCTCGCGTGGCCCCACAGCCCGTGGGGCTGCGGGCTTTCCGGCGGCCTTAAGCCTCGGCGACACAAGTGCACACGTGGCGCCGCCGCGCCAGCCTGGGAAGCATTTTCCGGTAGGGCCGCGGCTCTGGCGAGAGCTCCCACGCCCGAAGAGCCAGGAGGGAAAGCCGTGCCTCCTTGGAAAGCTCTTTGGCAGCCGCTCGCGTGGCCCCACAGCCCGTGGGGCTGCGGGTTTTCCGGCGGCCGTCAGCCTCGGTGACACAAGTGCACACGTGGCGCCGCCGCGCCAGCCTGGGAAGCATTTTCCGGTAGGGCCGCGTCTCTGGCGACAGCTCCCACGCCCGAAGAGCCAGGAGGGAAAGCCGTGCCTCCTTGGAAAGCTCTTTGGCAGCCGCTCGCGTGGCCCCACAGCCCGTGGGGCTGCGGGCTTTCCGTCGGCCGTCAGCCTCGGCGACACCAGTGCCCACGTGGCGCCGCCGCGCCAGCCTGCGAAGCATTTTCGAGTAGGGCCGCGGCTCTGGCGACAGCTCCCACGCCCGAAGAGCCACGAGGGAAAGCCGTGCCTCGTTGGAAAGCACTTTGGCAGCCGCTCGCGTGGCCCCACAGCCCGTGGGGCTGCGGGCTTTCCGGCGGCCGTCAGCCTCGGCGACAGCTGCGCCCACGTGGCGCCGCCGCGCCAGCCTGCGAAGCATTTTCCGGTAGGGCCGCGGCTCTGGCGACAGCTCCCACGCCCGAAGAGCCAGGAGGTAAAGCCGTGCCTCCTTGGAAAGCCCTTTGGCAGCCGCTCGCGTGGCCCCACAGCCCGTGGGGCTGCGGGCTTTCCGGCGGCTGTCAGCCTCGGCGACACCAGTGCTCACGTGGCGCCGCCGCGCCAGCCTGGGAAGCATTTTCCGGTAGGGCCACGGCTCTGGCGACAGCTCCCACGCCTGAAGAGCCAGGAGGGAAAGCCGTGCCTCGTTGGAAAGCTCTTTGGCAGAAGCTCGCGTGGCCCCACAGCCCGTGGGGCTGCGGGCTTTCCGGCGGACGTCAGCCTTGACGACAGCTGCTCCCACGTGGCGCCGTCGCGCCAGCCTGCGAAGCATTTTCCGGTAGGGCCGCGGCTCTGGCGACAGCTCCCACGCCCGAAGAGCCAGGAAGGAAAGCCGTGCCTCCTTGGAAAGCTCTTTGGCAGCCGCTCGCGTGGACAGACAGCCCGTGGGGCTGCGGGCTTTCCGGAGGCCGTCAGCCTTGGTGACAGCTGCGCCCATGTGGCGCCGCTGCGCCAGCCTGCGAAGCATTTTCCGGTAGGGCCGCGGCTCTGGCGACAGCTCCCACGCCTGAAGAGCCACGAGGGAAAGCCGTACATCGTTGGAAAGCTCTTTGGCAGCCGCTCGCGTGGCCCCACAGCCCGTGGGGCTGCGGGCTTTCCGGCGGCCGTCAGCCTCGGTGACACCAGTGCCCACGTGGCGCCGCCGCGCCAGCCTGCGAAGCATTTTCCAGTAGGGCCGCGGCTCTGGCGACAGCTCCCACGCCCGAAGAGCCAGGAGGGAAAGCCGTGCCTCGTTGGAAAGCTCTTTGGCAGCCGCTCGCGTGGCCCCACAGCCCGTGGGGCTGCGGGCATTCCGGCGGCCGTCAGCCTCGGCGACACCGTCGCCCACATGGCGCCGCCGCGCCAGCCTGCGAAGCATTTTCTGGTAGGGCCGCGGCTCTGGCGACAGCTCCCACGCCCGAAGAGCCAGGAGGGAAAGCCGTGCCTCGTTGGAAACCTCTTTGGCAGCCGCTCGCGTGGCCCCACAGCCCGTGGGGCTGCGGGCTTTCCGGCAGCCATAAGCCTCGGCGACACCGGCGCCCACGTGGCGCCGCCACGCCACCCTGCGAAGCATTTTCCGGTAGGGCCGCGGCTCTGGCGACAGCTCCCACGCCCGAAGAGCCAGGAGGGAAAGCCGTGCCTCGTTGCAAAGCTCTTTGGCAGCCGCTCGCGTGGCCCCACAGCCCGTGGGGCTGCGGGCTTTCCGGCGGCCGTCAGCCTTGGCGACAGCTGCTCCCACGTGGCGCCGCCGCGCCAGCCTGCGAAGCATTTTCCGGTAGGGCCGCGGCTCTGGCGACAGCTCCCACACCCGAAGAGCCAGGAGGGAAAGCCGTACCTCGTTGGAAAGCTCTTTGGCAGCCGCTCGCGTGGCCCCACAGCCCGTGGGGCTGCGGGCTTTCCGGCGGCCGTCAGCCTCGGCGACACAAGTGCACACGTGGCGCCGCCGCGCCAGCCTGGGAAGCATTTTCCGGTAGGGCCGCGTCTCTGGCGACAGCTCCCACGCCCGAAGAGCCAGGAGGGAAAGCCGTGCCTCCTTGGAAAGCTCTTTGGCAGCCGCTCGCGTGGCCCCACAGCCCGTGGGGCTGCGGGCTTTCCGGCGGCCGTCAGCCTTGGCGACAGCTGCTCCCATGTGGCGCCGCCGCGCCAGCCTGCGAAGCATTTTCCGGTAGGGCCGCGGCTCTGGCGACAGTTCCCACGCCCGAAGAGCCAGGAGGGAAAGCCCTACCTCGTTGGAAAGCTCTTTGGCAGCCGCTCGCGTGGCCCCACAGCCCGTGGGGCTGCGGGCTTTCCGGCGGCCGTCAGCCTTGGTGACAGCTGCGCCCATGTGGCGCCGCCGCGCCAGCCTGCGAAGCATTTTCCGGAAGGGCCGCGGCTCTGGCGACAGCTCCCACGCCCGAAGAGCCAAGAGGTAAAGCCGTGCCTCGTTGGAAAGCTCTTTGGCAGCCGCTCGCGTGGCCCCACAGCCCGTGGCGCTGCGGGCTTTCCGGCGGCCGTCAGCCTTGGCAACAGCTGCGCCCACGTGGCGCCGCCGCGCCAGCCTGCGAAGCATTTTGCGGTAGGGCCGCGGCTCTGGCGACAGCTCCCACGCCCGAAGAGCCAGGAGGGAAAGCCGTGCCTCCTTGGGAAGCGCTTTGGCAGCCGCTCGCGTGGCCCCACAGCCCGTGGGGCTGCGGGCTTTCCGGCGGCCGTCAGCCTCGGCGACAACGGCGCCCACGTGGTGCCGCTGCGCCAGCGTGCGAAGCATTTTCGGGTAGGGCCGCGGCCCTGTTGACAGCTCCCACGCCCGAAGAGCCAGGAGGGAAAGCCGTGCCTCCTTGGAAAGCTCTTTGGCAGCCGCTCGTATGGCCCCACAGCCCGTGGGGCTGCGGGCTTTCCGGAGGCCGTCAGCCTCGGCGACACCGGCGCCCACGTGGCGCCGCCGCGCCAGCCTGCGAAGCATTTTCCGGTAGGGCCGCGGCTCTGGCGACAGCTCCCACGCCCGAAGAGCCAGGAGGGAAAGCCGTGCCTCGTTGGAAAGCTCTTTGGCAGCCGCTCACGTGGACCCACAGCCCGTGGGGCTGTGGGCTTTCCGGCGGCCGTCAGCCTCGTTGCCACCGGCGCCCACGTGGCGCCGCCGCGCCAGCCTGCGAAGCATTTTCCGGTAGGGCCGCGGCTCTGGCGACAGCTCCCACGCCCGAAGAGCCAGGAGGGAAGGCCGTGCGTCCTTGGAAAGCTCTTTGGCAGCCGCTCGCGTGGCCCCACAGCCCGTGGGGCTGCGGGCTTTCCGGCAGCCGTCAGCCTCGGCAACACCGGCGGCCACGTGGCGCCGCCGCGCCAGCCTGTGAAGCATTTTCCGGTAGGGCCGCGGCTCTGGCGACAGCTCCCACGCCCGAAGAGCCAGGAGGGAAAGCCGTGCCTCGTTGGAAAGCTCTTTGGCAGCCGCTCGCGTGGCCCCACAGCCCGTGGGGCTGCGGGCTTTCCGGCGGCCGTCAGCCTCGGCGACACCTGCGACCACGGGGCGCCGTCGCGCCAGCCTGCGAAGCATTTTCCGGTAGGGCCGCGGCTCTGGCGACAGCTCCCACGCCCGAAGAGCCAGGAAGGAAAGCCGTGCCTCCTTGGAAAGCTCTTTGGCAGCCGCTCGCGTGGACAGACAGCCCGTGGGGCTGCGGGCTTTCCGGAGGCCGTCAGCCTCGGCGCCACCGGCGCCCACGTGGCGCCGCCGCGCCAGCGTGCGAAGCATTTTCCGGTAGGGCCGCGGCTCTGGCGACAGCTCCCACGCCCGAAGAGCCAGGAGGGAAAGCCGTGCCTCCTTGGAAAGCTCTTTGGCAGCCGCTCGCGTGGCCCCACAGCCCGTGGGGCTGCGGGCTTTCCGGCGGCCGTCAGCCTCGGCGACACCTGCGACCACGTGGCGCCGCCGCGCCAGCCTGCGAAGCATTTTCCGGTAGGGCCGCGGCTCTGGCGACAGCTCCCACGCCCGAAGAGCCAGGAGGGAAAGCCCTACCTCGTTGGAAAGCTCTTTGGCAGCCGCTCGCGTGGCCCCACAGCCCGTGGGGCTGCGGGCTTTCCGGCGGCCGTCAGCCTCGGCGACACAAGTGCACACGTGGCGCCGCCGCGCCAGCCTGGGAAGCATTTTCCGGTAGGGCCGCGGCTCTGGCGAGAGCTCCCACGCCCGAAGAGCCAGGAGGGAAAGCCGTGCCTCCTTGGAAAGCTCTTTGGCAGCCGCTCGCGTGGCCCCAGAGCCCGTGGGGCTGCGGGCTTTCCGTCGGCCGTCAGCCTTGGCGACAGCTGCTCCCACGTGGCGCCGCCGCGCCAGCCTGCGAAGCATTTTCCGGTAGGGCCGCGGTTCTGGCGACAGGTCCCACGCCCGAAGAGCCAGGAGGGAAAGCCGTGCCTCGTTGGAAAGCTCTTTGGCAGCCGCTCGCGTGGCCCCACAGCCCGTGGGGCTGCGGGCTTTCCGGCGGCCGTCAGCCTTGGTGACAGCTGCGCCCATGTGGCGCCGCCGCGCCAGCCTGCGAAGCATTTTCCGGTAGGGCCGCGGCTCTGGCGACAGCTCCCACGCCCGAAGAGCCAAGAGGGAAAGCCGTGCCTCGTTGGAAAGCTCTTTGGCAGCCGCTCGCGTGGCCCCACAGCCCGTGGCGCTGCGGGCTTTCCGGCGGCCGTCAGCCTTGGCAACAGCTGCGCCCACGTGGCGCCGCCGCGCCAGCCTGCGAAGCATTTTGCGGTAGGGCCGCGGCTCTGGCGACAGCTCCCACGCCCGAAGAGCCAGGAGGGAAAGCCGTGCCTCCTTGGAAAGCTCTTTGGCAGTCGCTCGCGTGGCCCCACAGCCCGTGGGGCTGCGGGCTTTCCGGCGGCCGTCAGCCTCGGCGACAACGGCGCCCACGTGGTGCCGCTGCGCCAGCGTGCGAAGCATTTTCGGGTAGGGCCGCGGCCCTGTTGACAGCTCCCACGCCCGAAGAGCCAGGAGGGAAAGCCGTGCCTCCTTGGAAAGCTCTTTGGCAGCCGCTCGCATGGCCCCACAGCCCGTGGGGCTGCGGGCTTTCCGGAGGCCGTCAGCCTCGGCGACACCGGCGCCCACGTGGCGCCGCCGCGCCAGCCTGCGAAGCATTTTCCGGTAGGGCCGCGGCTGTGGCGACAGCTCCCACGCCCGAAGAGCCAGGAGGGAAAGCCGTGCCTCGTTGGAAAGCTCTTTGGCAGCCGCTCACGTGGACCCACAGCCCGTGGGGCTGTGGGCTTTCCGGCGGCCGTCAGCCTCGTTGCCACCGGCGCCCACGTGGCGCCGCCGCGCCAGCCTGCGAAGCATTTTCCGGTAGGGCCGCGGCTCTGGCGACAGCTCCCACGCCCGAAGAGCCAGGAGGGAAGGCCGTGCGTCCTTGGAAAGCTCTTTGGCAGCCGCTCGCGTGGCCCCACAGCCCGTGGGGCTGCGGGCTTTCCGGCGGCCGTTAGCCTCGGCGCCACCGGCGCCCACGTGGCGCTGCCGCGCCAGCCTGCGAAGCATTTTCCGGTAGGGCCGCGGCTCTGGCGACAGCTCCCACGCCCGAAGAGCCAGGAGGGAAAGCCGAGCCTCGTTGGAAAGCCCTTTGGCAGCCGCTCGCGTGGCCCCACAGCCCGTGGGGCTGCGGGCTTTCCGGCAGCCGTCAGCCTCGGCGACACCGGCGGCCACGTGGCGCCGCCGCGCCAGCCTGTGAAGCATTTTCCGGTAGGGCCGCGGCTCTGGCGACAGCTCCCACGCCCGAAGAGCCAGGAGGGAAAGCCGTGCCTCGTTGGAAAGCTCTTTGGCAGCCGCTCGCGTGGCCCCACAGCCCGTGGGGCTGCGGGCTTTCCGGCGGCCGTCAGCCTCGGCGACACCTGCGACCACGGGGCGCCGTCGCGCCAGCCTGCGAAGCATTTTCGGGTAGGGTCGCGGCTCTGGCGACAGCTCCCACGCCCGAAGAGCCAGGAAGGAAAGCCGTGCCTCCTTGGAAAGCTCTTTGGCAGCCGCTCGCGTGGACAGACAGCCCGTGGGGCTGCGGGCTTTCCGGAGGCCGTCAGCCTCGGCGCCACCGGCGCCCACGTGGCGCCGCTGCGCCAGCGTGCGAAGCATTTTCGGGTAGGGCCGCGGCTCTGGCGACAGCTCCCACGCCCGAAGAGCCACGAGGGAAAGCCGTACCTCGTTGGAAAGCTCTTTGGCAGAAGCTCGCGTGGACCCACAGCCCGTGGGGCTGCGGGCTTTCCGGCGGCCGTCAGCCTCGGCGACACCGGCGCCCACGTGGCGCCGCCGCGCCAGCGTGCGAAGCATTTTCCGGTAGGGCCGCGGCTCTGGCGACAGCTCCCACGCCCGAAGAGCCAGGAGGGAAAGCCGTGCCTCCTTGGAAAGCTCTTTGGCAGCCGCTCGCGTGGCCCCACAGCCCGTGGGGCTGCGGGCTTTCCGGCGGCCGTCAGCCTCGGCGACACCTGCGACCACGTGGCGCCGCCGCGCCAGCCTGCGAAGCATTTTCCGGTAGGGCCGCGGCTCTGGCGACAGCTCCCACGCCCGAAGAGCCAGGAGGGAAAGCCCTACCTCGTTGGAAAGCTCTTTGGCAGCCGCTCGCGTGGCCCCACAGCCCGTGGGGCTGCGGGCTTTCCGGCGGCCGTCAGCCTCGGCGACACAAGTGCACACGTGGCGCCGCCGCGCCAGCCTGGGAAGCATTTTCCGGTAGGGCCGCGTCTCTGGCGAGAGCTCCCACGCCCGAAGAGCCAGGAGGGAAAGCCGTGCCTCCTTGGAAAGCTCTTTGGCAGCCGCTCGCGTGGCCCCAGAGCCCGTGGGGCTGCGGGCTTTCCGTCGGCCATCAGCCTTGGCGACAGCTGCTCCCACGTGGCGCCGCCGCGCCAGCCTGCGAAGCATTTTCCGGTAGGGCCGCGGTTCTGGCGACAGGTCCCACGCCCGAAGAGCCAGGAGGGAAAGCCGTGCCTCGTTGGAAAGCTCTTTGGCAGCCGCTCGCGTGGCCCCACAGCCCGTGGGGCTGCGGGCTTTCCGGCGGCCGTCAGCCTTGGTGACAGCTGCGCCCATGTGGCGCCGCCGCGCCAGCCTGCGAAGCATTTTCCGGTAGGGCCGCGGCTCTGGCGACAGCTCCCACGCCCGAAGAGCCAAGAGGGAAAGCCGTGCCTCGTTGGAAAGCTCTTTGGCAGCCGCTCGCGTGGCCCCACAGCCCGTGGCGCTGCGGGCTTTCCGGCGGCCGTCAGCCTTGGCAACAGCTGCGCCCACGTGGCGCCGCCGCGCCAGCCTGCGAAGCATTTTGCGGTAGGGCCGCGGCTCTGGCGACAGCTCCCACGCCCGAAGAGCCAGGAGGGAAAGCCGTGCCTCCTTGGGAAGCGCTTTGGCAGCCGCTCGCGTGGCCCCACAGCCCGTGGGGCTGCGGGCTTTCCGGCGGCCGTCAGCCTCGGCGACAACGGCGCCCACGTGGTGCCGCTGCGCCAGCGTGCGAAGCATTTTCGGGTAGGGCCGCGGCCCTGTTGACAGCTCCCACGCCCGAAGAGCCAGGAGGGAAAGCCGTGCCTCCTTGGAAAGCTCTTTGGCAGCCGCTCGCATGGCCCCACAGCCCGTGGGGCTGCGGGCTTTCCGGAGGCCGTCAGCCTCGGCGACACCGGCGCCCACGTGGCGCCGCCGCGCCAGCCTGCGAAGCATTTTCCGGTAGGGCCGCGGCTCTGGCGACAGCTCCCACGCCCGAAGAGCCAGGAGGGAAAGCCGTGCCTCGTTGGAAAGCTCTTTGGCAGCCGCTCACGTGGACCCACAGCCCGTGGGGCTGTGGGCTTTCCGGCGGCCGTCAGCCTCGTTGCCACCGGCGCCCACGTGGCGCCGCCGCGCCAGCCTGCGAAGCATTTTCCGGTAGGGCCGCGGCTCTGGCGACAGCTCCCACGCCCGAAGAGCCAGGAGGGAAGGCCGTGCGTCCTTGGAAAGCTCTTTGGCAGCCGCTCGCGTGGCCCCACAGCCCGTGGGGCTGCGGGCTTTCCGGCGGCCGTTAGCCTCGGCGCCACCGGCGCCCACGTGGCGCCGCCGCGCCAGCCTGCGAAGCATTTTCCGGTAGGGCCGCGGCTCTGGCGACAGCTCCCACGCCCGAAGAGCCAGGAGGGAAAGCCGAGCCTCGTTGGAAAGCTCTTTGGCAGCCGCTCGCGTGGCCCCACAGCCCGTGGGGCTGCGGGCTTTCCCGCGGCCGTCAGCCTCGGCGACACCTGCGACCACGGGGCGCCGTCGCGCCAGCCTGCGAAGCATTTTCCGGTAGGGTCGCGGCTCTGGCGACAGCTCCCACGCCCGAAGAGCCAGGAGGGAAAGCCGTGCCTCCTTGGAAAGCTCTTTGGCAGCCGCTCGCGTGGACCGACAGCCCGTGGGGCTGCGGGCTTTCCGGAGGCCGTCAGCCTCGGCGCCACCGGCGCCCACGTGGCGCCGCTGCGCCAGCGTGCGAAGCATTTTCGGGTAGGGCCGCGGCTCTGGCGACAGCTCCCACGCCCGAAGAGCCAGGAGGGAAAGCCGTGCCTCCTTGGAAAGTTCTTTGGCAGCCGCTCGCGTGGCCCCAGAGCCCGTGGGGCTGCGGGCTTTCCGTCGGCCGTCAGCCTTGGCGACAGCTGCTCCCACGTGGCGCCGCCGCGCCAGCCTGCGAAGCATTTTCCGGTAGGTCCGCGGCTCTGGCGACAGCTCCCACACCCGAAGAGCCAGGAGGGAAAGCCCTACCTCGTTGGAAAGCTCTTTGGCAGCCGCTCGCGTGGCCCCACAGCCCGTGGGGCTGCGGGCTTTCCGGCGGCCGTCAGCCTTGGTGACAGCTGCGCCCATGTGGCGCCGCCGCGCCAGCCTGCGAAGCATTTTCCGGTAGGGCCGCGGCTCTGGCGACAGCTCCCACGCCCGAAGAGCCAGGAGGGAAAGCCGTACATCGTTGGAAAGCTCTTTGGCAGCCGCTCGCGTGGCCCCACAGCCCGTGGGGCTGCGGGCTTTCCGGCGGCCGTCAGCCTCGGCGACACCGGTGCCCACGTGGCGCCGCCGCGCCAGCCTGCGAAGCATTTTCCGGTAGGGCCGCGGCTCTGGCGACAGCTCCCACGCCCGAAGAGCCAGGAGGGAAAGCCGTGCCTCGTTGGAAAGCTCTTTGGCAGCCGCTCGCGTGGCCCCACATCCCGTGGGGCTGCGGGCTTTCCGGCGGCCGTCAGCCTCGGCGACACCGTCGCCCACGTGGCGCCGCCGCGCCAGCCTGCGAAGCATTTTCTGGTAGGGCCGCCGCTCTGGCGACAGCTCCCACGCCCGAAGAGCCAGGAGGGAAAGCCGTGCCTCGTTGGAAAGCTCTTTGGGAGCCGCTCGCGTGGCCCCACAGCCCGTGGGGCTGCGGGCTTTCCGGCAGCCATAAGCCTCGGCGACACCGGCGCCCACGTGGCGCCGCCACGCCACCCTGCGAAGCATTTTCCAGTAGGGCCGCGGCTCTGGCGACAGCTCCCACGCCCGAAGAGCCAGGAGGGAAAGCCGTGCCTCGTTGGAAAGCACTTTGGCAGCCGCTCGCGTGGCCCCACAGCCCGTGGGGCTGCGGGCTTACCGGCGGACGTCAGCCTCGGCGACACCGGCGCCCACGTGGCGCCGCCGCGCCAGCCTGCGAAGCATTTTCCGGTAGGGCCGCGGCTCTGGCGACAGCTCCCACGCCCGAAGAGCCAGGAGGTAAAGCCGTGCCTCCTTGGAAAGCCCTTTGGCAGCCGCTCGCGTGGCCCCACAGCCCGTGGGGCTGCGGGCTTTCCGGCGGCCGTCAGCCTCGGCGACACCGGCGCCCACGTGGCGCCGCCGCGCCAGCGTGCGAAGCATTTTCCGGTAGGGCCGTGGCTCTGGCGACAGCTCCCACGCCCGAAGAGCCAGGAGGGAAAGCCGTGCCTCCTTGGAAAGCTCTTTGGCAGCCGCTCGCGTGGCCCCACAGCCCGTGGGGCTGCGGGCTTTCCGGCGGCCGTCAGCCTCGACGACACCTGCGACCACGTGGCGCCGCCGCACCAGCCTTCGAAGCATTTTCCGGTAGGGCCGCGGCTCTGGCGACAGCTCCCACGCCCGAAGAGCCAGGAGGGAAAGCCGTGCCTCGTTGGAAAGCTCTTTGGCAGCCGCTCGCGTGGCCCCACAGCCCGTGGGGCTGCGGGCTTTCCGGCGGACGTCAGCCTCGGCGACACCGGCGCCCACGTGGCGCCGCCGCGCCAGCCTGCGAAGCATTTTCCGGTAGGGCCGCGGCTCTGGCGACAGCTCCCACGCCCGAAGAGCCAGGAGGGAAAGCCGTGCCTCCTTGGAAAGCCCTTTGGCAGCCGCTCGCGTAGCCCCACAGCCCGTGGGGCTGCGGGCTTTCCGGCGGCTGTCAGCCTCGGCGACACCAGTGCTCACGTGGCGCCGCCGCGCCAGCCTGGGAAGCATTTTCCGGTAGGGCCACGGCTCTGGCGACAGCTCCCACGCCCGAAGAGCCAGGAGGGAAAGCCGTGCCTCGTTGGAAAGCTCTTTGGCAGAAGCTCGCGTGGCCCCACAGCCCGTGGGGCTGCGGGCTTTCCGGCGGACGTCAGCCTTGACGACACCGGCGCCCACGTGGCGCCGCCGCGCCAGCCTGCAAAGCATTTTCCGGTAGGGCCGCGGCTCTGGCGACAGCTCCCACGCCTGAAGAGCCACGAGGGAAAGCCGTACATCGTTGGAAAGCTCTTTGGCAGCCGCTCGCGTGGCCCCACAGCCCGTGGGGCTGCGGGCTTTCCGGCGGCCGTCAGCCTCGGTAACACCAGTGCCCACGTGGCGCCGCCGCGCCAGCCTGCGAAGCATTTTCCGGTAGGGCCGCGGCTCTGGCGACAGCTCCCACGCCCGAAGAGCCAGGAGGGAAAGCCGTGCCTCGTTGGAAAGCTCTTTGGCAGCCGCTCGCGTGGCCCCACAGCCCGTGGGGCTGCAGGCATTCCGGCGGCCGTCAGCCTCGGCGACACCGTCGCCCACATGGCGCCGCCGCGCAAGCCTGCGAAGCATTTTCTGGTAGGGCCGCCGCTCTGGCGACAGCTCCCACGCCCGAAGAGCCAGGAGGGAAAGCCGTGCCTCGTTGGAAAGTTCTTTGGCAGCCGCTCGCGTGGCCCCACAGCCCGTGGGGCTGTGGGCTTTCCGGCGGCCGTCAGCCTCGGCGACACCAGTGCCCACGTGGCGCCGCCACGCCACCCTGCGAAGCATTTTCCGGTAGGGCCGCGGCTCTGGCGACAGCTCCCACGCCCGAAGAGCCAGGAGGGAAAGCCGTGCCTCGTTGGAAAGCTCTTTGGCAGCCGCTCGCGTGGCCCCACAGCCCGTGGGGCTGCGGGCTTCCGACGGCCGTCAGCCTTGGCGACAGCTGCTCCCACGTGGCGCCGCCGCGCCAGCCTGGGAAGCATTTTCCGGTAGGGCCGCGGCTCTGGCGAAAGCTACCACGCCCGAAGAGCCAGGAGGGAAAGCCATGCCTCCTTGGAAAGCTCTTTGGCAGCCGCTCGCGTGGCCCCACAGCCCGTGGGGCTGCGGTCTTTCCCGCGGCCGTCAGCCTCGGCGACACCTGCGACCACGTGGCGCCGCCGCGCCAGCCTGCAAAGCATTTTCCGGTAGGGCCGCGGCTCTGGCGACAGCTCCCACGCCCGAAGAGCCAGGAGGGAAAGCCGTGCCTCGTTGGAAAGCTCTTTGGGAGCCGCTCGCGTGGCCCCACAGCCCGTGGGGCTGCGGGCTTTCCGGCAGCCATAAGCCTCGGCGACACCGGCGCCCACGTGGTGCCGCCACGCCACCCTGCGAAGCACTTTCCGGTAGGGCCGCGGCTCTGGCGACAGCTCCCACGCCCGAAGAGCCAGGAGGGAAAGCCGTGCCTCGTTGGAAAGCTCTTTGGCAGCCGCTCGCGTGGCCTCACAGCCCGTGGGGCTGCGGGCTTTCCGGCGGCCGTCAGCCTCGGCGACACCGGCGCCCACGTGGCGCCGCCGCGCCAGCTTGCAAAGCATTTTCCGGTAGGGCCGCGGCTCTGGCGACAGCTCCCACGCCCGAAGAGCCAGGAGGGAAAGCCGTGCCTCGTTGGAAAGCTCTTTGGCAGCCGCTCGCGTGGCCCCACAGCCCGTGGGGCTGCGGGCTTTCCGGCGGCCGTCAGCCTCGGCGACACCTGCGACCACGTGGCGCCCCCGCGCCAGCCTGCGAAGCATTTTCCGGTAGGGCCGCGGCTCTGGCGACAGCTCCCACACCCGAAGAGCCAGGAGGGAAAGCCGTGCCTCCTTGGAAAGCTCTTTGGCAGCCGCTCGCGTGGCCCCACAGCCCGTGGGGCTGCGGGCTTTCCGGCGGCCGTCAGCCTCGGCGACACCGGTGCCCACTTGACGTCGCCGCGCCAGCCTGCGAAGCATTTTCTGGTAGGGCCGCGGCTCTGGCGACAGCTCCCACGCCCGAAGAGCCAGGAGGGAAAGCCGTGCCTCGTTGGAAAGCTCTTTGGCAGCCGCTCGCGTGGCCCCACAGCCCGTGGGGCTGCGGGCTTTCCGGCGGCCGTCAGCCTCGGCGACACCTGCGCCCACGTGGCGCCGACACGCCAGCCTGCGAAGCATTTTCGGGTAGGGCCGCGGCTCTGGCGACAGCTCCCACGCCCGAAGAGCCAGGAGGGAAAGCCGTGCCTCGTTGGAAAGCTCTTTGGCAGCCGCTCGCGTGGCCCCACAGCCCGTGGGGCTGCGGGCTTTCCGGCGGCCGTCAGCCTTGGCGACACCGGCGCCCACGTGGCGCCGCCGCGCCAGCCTGCGAAGCATTTTCCGGTAGGGCCGCGGCTCTGGCGACAGCTCCCACGCCCGAAGAGCCAGGAGGGAAAGCCGTGCCTCGTTGGAAAGCTCTTTGGCAGCCGCTCACGTGGACCCACAGCCCGTGGGGCTGCAGGCATTCCGGCGGCCGTCAGCCTCGGCGACACCGTCGCCCACATGGCGCCGCCGCGCAAGCCTGCGAAGCATTTTCTGGTAGGGCCGCCGCTCTGGCGACAGCTCCCACGCCCGAAGAGCCAGGAGGGAAAGCCGTGCCTCGTTGGAAAGTTCTTTGGCAGCCGCTCGCGTGGCCCCACAGCCCGTGGGGCTGTGGGCTTTCCGGCGGCCGTCAGCCTCGGCGACACCAGTGCCCACGTGGCGCCGCCACGCCACCCTGCGAAGCATTTTCCGGTAGGGCCGCGGCTCTGGCGACAGCTCCCACGCCCGAAGAGCCAGGAGGGAAAGCCGTGCCTCGTTGGAAAGCTCTTTGGCAGCCGCTCGCGTGGCCCCACAGCCCGTGGGGCTGCGGGCTTCCGACGGCCGTCAGCCTTGGCGACAGCTGCTCCCACGTGGCGCCGCCGCGCCAGCCTGGGAAGCATTTTCCGGTAGGGCCGCGGCTCTGGCGAAAGCTACCACGCCCGAAGAGCCAGGAGGGAAAGCCATGCCTCCTTGGAAAGCTCTTTGGCAGCCGCTCGCGTGGCCCCACAGCCCGTGGGGCTGCGGTCTTTCCCGCGGCCGTCAGCCTCGGCGACACCTGCGACCACGTGGCGCCGCCGCGCCAGCCTGCAAAGCATTTTCCGGTAGGGCCGCGGCTCTGGCGACAGCTCCCACGCCCGAAGAGCCAGGAGGGAAAGCCGTGCCTCGTTGGAAAGCTCTTTGGGAGCCGCTCGCGTGGCCCCACAGCCCGTGGGGCTGCGGGCTTTCCGGCGGCCGTCAGCCTCGGCGACACCTGCGCCCACGTGGCGCCGACACGCCAGCCTGCGAAGCATTTTCGGGTAGGGCCGCGGCTCTGGCGACAGCTCCCACGCCCGAAGAGCCAGGAGGGAAAGCCGTGCCTCGTTGGAAAGCTCTTTGGCAGCCGCTCGCGTGGCCCCACAGCCCGTGGGGCTGCGGGCTTTCCGGCGGCCGTCAGCCTTGGCGACACCGGCGCCCACGTGGCGCCGCCGCGCCAGCCTGCGAAGCATTTTCCGGTAGGGCCGCGGCTCTGGCGACAGCTCCCACGCCCGAAGAGCCAGGAGGGAAAGCCGTGCCTCGTTGGAAAGCTCTTTGGCAGCCGCTCACGTGGACCCACAGCCCGTGGGGCTGTGGGATTTCCGGCGGCCGTCAGCCTCGTTGCCACCGGCGCCCACGTGGCGCCGCCGCGCCAGCCTGCGAAGCATTTTCCGGTAGGGCCGCGGCTCTGGCGACAGCTCCCACGCCCGAAGAGCCAGGAGGGAAGGCCGTGCGTCCTTGGAAAGCTCTTTGGCAGCCACTCGCGTGGCCCAACAGCCCTTGGGGCTGCGGGCTTTCCGGAGGACGTCAGCCTCGGCGCCACCGGCGCCCACGTGGCGCCGCTGCGCCAGCGTGCGAAGCATTTTCGGGTAGGGCCGCGGCTCTGGCGACAGCTCCCACGCCCGAAGAGCCAGGAGGGAAAGCCATGCCTCGTTGGAAAGCTCTTTGGCAGCCGCTCGCGTGGCCCCACAGCCCGTGGGGCTGCGGGCTTTCCGGCGGCCGTCAGCCTCGGCGACACCTGCGCCCACGTGGCGCCGCCGCGCCAGCCTGCGAAGCATTTTCCGGTAGGGCCGCGGCTCTGGCGACAGCTCCCACGCCCGAAGAGCCAGGAGGGAAAGCTGTGCCTCGTTGGAAAGCTCTTTGGCAGCCGCTCGTGTGGCCCCACAGCCCGTGGGGCTCCGGGCTTTCTGACGGCCGTCAGCCTCGGCGACACCGGCGCCCACGTGGCGCCGCCGCGCCAGCCTGCGAAGCATTTTCCGGTAGGGCTGCGGCTCTGGCGACAGCTCCCACGCCCGAAGAGCCACGAGGGAAAGCCGTGCCTCGTTGGAAAGCTCTTTGGCAGCCGCTCGCGTGGCCCCACAGCCCGTGGGGCTGCGGGCTTTCTGGCGGTCGTCAGCCTCGGCGACACTGGCGACCACGTGTCGCCGCTGCGCAAGCCTGCGAAGCATTTTCCGGTAGGGCCGCGGCTCTGGCGACAGCTCCCACGCCCGAAGAGCCAGGAGGGAAAGCCGTGCCTCCTTGGAAAGCTCTTTGGCAGCCGCTCACGTGGACCCACAGCCCGTGGGGCTGCGGGCTTTCCGGAGGCCGTCAGCCTCGTTGCCACCGGCGCCCACGTGGCGCCACCGCGCCAGCCTGGGAAGCATTTTCCGGTAGGGCCGCGGCTCTGGCGACAGCTCCCACGCCCGAAGAGCCAGGAGGGAAAGCCGTGCCTCGTTGGAAAGCTCTTTGGGAGCCGCTCGCGTGGCCCCACAGCCCGTGGGGCTGCGGGCTTTCCGGCGGCCGTCAGCCTCGGCGACACCGGTGCCCATGTGACGTCGCCGCGCCAGCCTGCGAAGCATTTTCCGGTAGGGCCGCGGCTCTGGCGACAGCTCCCACGCCCGAAGAGCCAGGAGGGAAAGCCGTGCCTCCTTGGAAAGCTCTTTGGCAGCTGCTCGCGTGGCCCCACAGCCCGTGGGGCTGCGGGCTTTCCGGCGGCCGTCAGCCTCGGCGACACCTGCGCCCACGTGGCGCCGACGCGCCAGCCTGCGAAGCATTTTCCGGTAGGGCCGCGGCTCTGGCGACAGCTCCCACGCCCGAAGAGCCAGGAGGGAAAGCCGTGCCTCGTTGGAAAGCTCTTTGGCAGCCGCTCGCGTGGCCCCACAGCCCGTGGGGCTGCGGGCTTTCCGGCGGCCGTCAGCCTCGGCGACACCGGCGCCCACGTGGCGCCGCCGCGCCAGCCTGCAAAGCATTTTCCGGTAGGGCCGCGGCTCTGGCGACAGCTCCCACACCCGAAGAGCCAGACGGGAAAGCCGTGCCTCCTTGGAAAGCTCTTTGGCAGCCGCTCGTGTGGCCCCACAGCCCGTGGGGCTGCGGGCTTTCCGGCGGCCGTCAGCCTCGGCGACACCTGCGACCACGTGGCGCCGCCGCGCCAGCCTGCGAAGCATTTTCCGGTAGGGCCGCGGCTCTGGCGACAGCTCCCACGCCCGAAGAGCCAGGAGGGAAAGCCGTGCCTCCTTGGAAAGCTCTTTGGCAGCCGCTCGCGTGGCCCCACAGCCCGTGGGGCTGCGGGCTTTCCGGCGGCCGTCAGCCTCGGCGCCACCGGCGCCCACGTGGCGCCGCTGCGCCAGCGTGCGAAGCATTTTCGGGTAGGGCCGCGGCTCTGGCGACAGCTCCCACGCCCGAAGAGCCAGGAGGGAAAGGCGTGCCTTATTGGAAAGCTCTTTGGCAGCCGCTCGCGTGGTCCCACAGCCCGTGGGGCTGCGGGCTTTCCGGCGGCCGTCAGCCTTGGCGACAGCTGCGCCCACGTGGCGCCGCCGCGCCAGCCTGCGAAGCATTTTCTGGTAGGGCCGCGGCTCTGGCGACAGCTCCCACGCCCGAAGAGCCAGGAGGGAAAGCCGTGCCTCGTTGGAAAGCTCTTTGGCAGCCGCTCACGTGGACCCACAGCCCGTGGGGCTGTGGGATTTCCGGCGGCCGTCAGCCTCGTTGCCACCGGCGCCCACGTGGCGCCGCCGCGCCAGCCTGCGAAGCATTTTCCGGTAGGGCCGCGGCTCTGGCGACAGCTCCCACGCCCGAAGAGCCAGGAGGGAAGGCCGTGCGTCCTTGGAAAGCTCTTTGGCAGCCACTCGCGTGGCCCCACAGCCCTTGGGGCTGCGGGCTTTCCGGCGGACGTCAGCCTCGGCGCCACCGGCGCCCACTTGGCGCCGCCGCTCCAGCCTGCGAAGCATTTTCCGGTAGGGCCGCGGCTCTGGCGACAGCTCCCACGCCCGAAGAGCCAGGAGGGAAAGCCATGCCTCGTTGGAAAGCTCTTTGGCAGCCGCTCGCGTGGCCCCACAGCCCGTGGGGCTGCGGGCTTTCCGGCGGCCGTCAGCCTCGGCGCCACCGGCGCCCACGTGGCGCCGCTGCGCCAGCGTGCGAAGCATTTTCGGGTAGGGCCGCGGCTCTGGCGACAGCTCCCACGCCCGAAGAGCCAGGAGGGAAAGCCGTGCCTTATTGGAAAGCTCTTTGGCAGCCGCTCGCGTGGTCCCACAGCCCGTGGGGCTGTGGGCTTTCCGGCGGCCGTCAGCCTCGGCGACACCGGCGCCCACGTGGCGCCGCCGCGCCACCCTGCGAAGCATTTTCCGGTAGGGCCGCGGCTCTGGCAACAGCTCCCACGCCCGAAGAGCCAGGAGGGAAAGCCGTGCCTCGTTGGAAAGCTCTTTGGGAGCCGCTCGCGTGGCCCCACAGCCCGTGGGGCTGCGGGCTTTCTGGCGGTCGTCAGCCTCGGCGACACTGGCGACCACGTGTCGCCGCTGCGCAAGCCTGCGAAGCATTTTCCGGTAGGGCCGCGGCTCTGGCGACAGCTCCCACGCCCGAAGAGCCAGGAGGGAAAGCCGTGCCTCCTTGGAAAGCTCTTTGGCAGCCGCTCACGTGGACCCACAGCCCGTGGGGCTGCGGGCTTTCCGGAGGCCGTCAGCCTCGTTGCCACCGGCGCCCACGTGGTGCCACCGCGCCAGCCTGCGAAGCATTTTCCGGTAGGGCCGCGGCTCTGGCGACAGCTCCCACGCCCGAAGAGCCAGGAGGGAAAGCCGTGCCTCGTTGGAAAGCTCTTTGGCAGCCGCTCGCGTGGCCCCACAGCCCGTGGCGCTGCGGGCTTTCCGGCGGCCGTCAGCCTCGGCAACACCGGCGCCCACGTGGCGCCGCCGCGCCAGCCTGCAAAGCATTTTCCGGTAGGGCCGCGGCTCTGGCGACAGCTCCGACACCCGAAGAGCCAGGAGGGAAAGCCGTGCCTCGTTGGAAAGCTCTTTGGCAGCCGCTCGTGTGGCCCCACAGCCCGTGGGGCTGCGGGCTTTCCGGCGGCCGTCAGCCTCGGCGACACCTGCGACCACGTGGCGCCGTCGCGCCAGCCTGCGAAGCATTTTCCGGTAGGGCCGCGGCTCTGGCGACAGCTCCCACGCCCGAAGAGCCAGGAGGGAAAGCCGTGCCTCCTTGGAAAGCTCTTTGGCAGCCACTCGCGTGGCCCCACAGCCCGTGGGGCTGCGGGCTTTCCGGCGGCCGTCAGCCTCGGCGCCACCGGTGCCCACGTGGCGCCGCCGCGCCAGCCTGCGAAGCATTTTCCGGTAGGGCCGCGTCTCTGGCGACAGCTCCCACGCCCGAAGAGCCAGGAGGGTAAGCCTTGCCTCGTTGGAAAGCTCTTCGGCAGCCGCTCGCGTGGCCCCACAGCCCGTGGGGCTGCGGGCTTTCCGGCAGCCGTCAGCCTCGGCGACACCGGCGCCCACGTGGCGCCGCTGCGCCAGCGTGCGAAGCATTTTCCGGTAGGGCCGCGTCTCTGGCGACAGCTCCCACGCCCGAAGAGCCAGGAGGGAAAGCCGTGCCTCGTTGGAAACCTCTTTGGCAGCCACTCACGTGGCCCCACAGCCCGTGGGGCTGCGGGCTTTCCGGCAGCCATCAGCCTCGGCGACACCGCCGCCCACGTGGCGCCGCCACGCCAGCCTACGAAGCATTTTCCTGTAGGGCCACGGCTCTGGCGACAGCTCCCACGCCCGAAGAGCCAGGAGGGAAAGCCGTACCTCTTTGGAAAGCTCTTTGGCAGCCGCTCGCGTGGCCCACAGACCGTGGGGCTGCGGGCTTTCCGGCGGCCGTCAGCCTCGGCGACACCTGCGAGCACGTGGCGCCGCCGCGCCAGCCTGCGAAGCATTTTCCGGTAGGGCCGCGGCTCTGGCGACAGCTCCCACGCCCGAAGAGCCAGGAGGGAAAGCCGTGCCTCCTTGGAAAGCTCTTTGGCAGCCGCTCGCGTGGCCCCACAGCCCGTGGGGCTGCGGGCTTTCCGGCGGCCGTCAGCCTCGGCGACAACGGCGCCCACGTGGCGCCGCTACGCCAGCGTGCGAAGCATTTTCCGGTAGGGCCGTGGCTCTGGCGACAGCTCCCACGCCCGAAGAGCCAGGAGGGAAAGCCGTGCCTCGTTGGAAAGCTCTTTGGCAGCCGCTCGCGTGGCCCCACAGCCCGTGGGGCTGCGGGCTTTCCGGCGGCCGTCAGCCTCGGCGACACAAGTGCCGACGTGGCGCCGCCGCACCAGCCTGCGAAGCATTTTCCGGTAGGGCCGCGGTTCTGGCGACATCTCCCACGCCCGAAGAGCCAGGAGGGAAAGCCTTGCCTCGTTGGAAAGCTCTTTGGCAGCCGCTCGCGTGGCCCCACAGCCCGTGGGGCTGCGGGCTTTCCGGCGGCCGTCAGCCTTGGCGACAGCTGCGCCCACGTGGCGCCGCCGCGCCAGCCTGCAAAGCATTTTCCGGTAGGGCCGCGGCTCTGGCGACAGCTCCCACGCCCGAAGAGCCAGGAGGGAAAGCCTTGCCTCATTGGAAAGCTCTTTGGCAGCCGCTCGCGTGGCCCCACAGCCCGTGGGGCTGCGGGATTTCCCGCGGCCGTCAGCCTCGGCGACACCTGCGACCACGTGGCGCCCACGCGCCAGCCTGCGAAGCATTTTCCGGTAGGGCCGCGGCTCTGGCGACAGCTCCCACGCCCGAAGAGCCAGGAGGGAAAGCCGTGCCTCGTTGGAAAGCTCTTTGGCAGCCACTCGCGTGGCCCCACAGCCCGTGGCGCTGCGGGCTTTCCGGCGGCCGTCAGCCTCGGCGACACCGGTGCCCACGTGATGCCGCCGCGCCAGACTGCGAAGCATTTTCCGGTAGGGCCGCGGCTCTGGCGACAGCTCCCACGCCCGAAGAGCCAGGAGGGAAAGCCGTGCCTCCTTGGAAAGCTCTTTGGCAGCCGCTCGCGTGGCCCCACAGCCCGTGGGGCTGTGGGGTTTCCGGCGGATGTCAGCCTCGGCGACTGCTGCGCCCACGTGGCGCCGCCGCACCAGCCTGCGAAGCATTTTCCGGTAGGGCCGCGGCTCTGGCGACAGCTCCCACGCCCGAAGAGCCAGGAGGGAAAGCCGTGCCTCCTTGGAAAGCTCTTTGGCAGCCGCTCGCGTGGCCCCACAGCACGTGGGCCTGCGGGATTTCCGTCGGCCGTCAGCCTCGGCGACACCAGTGCCCACGTGGCGCCGCCGCGCCAGCCTGCGAAGCATTTTCCGGTAGGGCCGCGTCTCTGGCGACAGCTCCCACGCCCGAAGAGCCAGGAGGGAAAGCCGTGCCTCGTTGGAAAGTTCTTTGGCAGCCGCTCACGTGGCCCCACAGCCCGTGGGGCTGCGGGCTTTCCAGAGGCCGTCAGCCTCGGCGACACCGGCGCCCACGTGGCGCCGCCGCGCCAGCCTGCAAAGCATTTTCCGGTAGGGCCGCGGCTCTGGCGACAGCTCCCACGCCCGAAGAGCCACGAGGGAAAGCCGTGCCTCGTTGGAAAGCACTTTGGCAGCCGCTCGCGTGGCCCCACAGCCCGTGGGGCTGCGGGCTTTCCGGCGGACGTCAGCCTCGGCGACACCGGCGCCCACATGACGCCGCTGCGCCAGCGTGCGGAGCATTTTCGGGTAGGGCCGCGGCTCTGGCGACAGCTCCCACGCCCGAAGAGCCAGGAGGGAAAGCCGTGCCTCCTTGGAAAGCTCTTTCGCAGCCACTCGCGTGGCCCCACAGCCCGTGGGGCTGCGGGCTTTCCGGCTGCCATCAGCCTCGGCAACACCTGCGACCACGTGTCGCCGCCGCGCCAGCCTGCGAAGCATTTTCCGGTAGGGCCGCGTCTCTGGCGACAGCTCCCACGCCCGAAGAGCCAGGAGGGAAAGCCGTGCCTCGTTGGAAAGCTCTTTGGCAGCCACTCGCGTGGCCCCACAGCCCGTGGGGCTGCGGGCTTTCCGGCGGCCGTCAGCCTTGGCGACAGCTGCGCCCACTTGGCGCCGCGGCGCCAGCCTGCGAAGCATTTTCCGGTAGGGCCGCGTCTCTGGCGACAGCTCCCACGCCCGAAGAGCCAGGAGGGAAAGACTTGCCTCGTTGGAAAGCTCTTTGGCAGCTGCTCGCGTGGCCCCACAGCCCGTGGGGCTGCGGGCTTTCCGGCAGCCGTCAGCCTCGGCGACAGAAGTGCCCACGTGGAGCTGCCGTGCCAGCCTGAGAAGTATTTTCCGGTAGGGCCGCGGCTCTGGCGACAGCTCCCACGCCCGAAGAGCCAGGAGGGAAAGCCGTGCCTCGTTGGAAAGCTCTTTGGCAGCCGCTCGCGTGGCCCCACAGCCCGTGGGGCTGCGGGATTTCCGGCGGCCGTCAGCCTCTTCAACACCTGCGACCACGTGTCGCCGCCGCGCCAGCCTGCGAAGCATTTTCCGGTAGGGCCGCGGCTCTGGCGACAGCTCCCACGCCCGAAGAGCCAGGAGGGAAAGCCGTGCCTCGTTGGAAAGCTCTTTGGCAGCCGCTCGCGTGGCCCCACAGCCCGTGGGGCTGCGGGCTTTCCGGCGGCCGTCAGCCTTGGCGACACCGGCGCCCACGTGGCGACGCCGCGCCAGCCTGCAAAGCATTTTCCGGTAGGGCCGCGGCTCTGGCGACAGCTCCCACGCCCGAAGAGCCAGGAGGGAAAGCCGTGCCTCGTTGTAAAGCTCTTTGGCAGCCGCTCGCGTGGCCCCACATCCCGGGGGGCTGCGGGCTTTCCGGCGGCCGTCAGCCTCGGCAACACCTGCGACCACCTGTCGCCGCCGCGCCAGCCTGCAAAGCATTTTCCGGTAGGGCCGCGGCTCTGGCGACAGCTCCCACGCCCGAAGAGCCAGGAGGGAAAGCCATGCCTCGTTGGAAAGCTCTTTGGCAGCCGCTCGCGTGGCCCCACAGCCCGTGGGGCTGCGGGCTTTCCGGCAGCCATCAGGCTCGGCGACACCGGCGCCCACGTGGCGCCGCCACGCCAGCCTGCGAAGCATTTTCCGGTAGGGCCGCGGCTCGGACGACAGCTCCCACACCCGAAGAGCCAGGAGGGAAAGCCGTGCCTCGTTGGAAAGCTCTTTGGCAGCCGCTCGCGTGGCCCCACAGCCCGTGGGGCTGCGGGCTTTCCGGAGGCCGTCAGCCTCGGCGACACCTGCGCCCACGTGGCGCCGCTGCGCCAGCCTGCGAAGCATTTTCCGGTAGGGCCGCGGCTCTGGCGACAGCTCCCACGCCCGAAGAGCCAGGAGGGAAAGCCGTGCCTCGTTGGAAAGCTCTTTGGCAGCCGCTCGCATGGCCCCACAGCCCGTGGGGCTGCGGGGTTTCTGGCGGCCGTCAGCCTCGGCAACACCAGTGCCCGCGTGGCGCCGCCGCGCCAGCCTGCAAAGCATTTTCCGGTAGGGCCGCGGCTCTGGCGACAGCTCCCAAGCCCGAAGAGCCAGGAGGGAAAGCCGTGCCTCGTTGGAAAGCTCTTCGGCAGCCGCTCGCGTGGCCCCACAGCCCGTGGGGCTGCGGGCTTTCCGGCGGCCGTCAGCCTCGGCGACACCTGCGAGCACGTGGCGCCGCCGCGCCAGCCTGCGAAGCATTTTCCGGTAGGGCCGCGGCTCTGGCGACAGCTCCCACGCCCGAAGAGCCAGGAGGGAAAGCCGTGCCTCGTTGGAAAGCTCTTTGGCAGCCGCTCGCGTGGCCCCACAGCCCGTGGGGCTGCGGGCTTTCCGGTGGCCGTCAGCCTCGGCGACACCTGCGACCATGTGGCGCCGTCGCGCCAGCCTGCGAAGCATTTTCCGGTAGGGCCGCGGCTCTGGCGACAGCTCCCACGCCCGAAGAGCCAGGAGGGAAAGCCGTGCCTCGTTGGAAAGCTCTTTGGCAGCCGCTCGCGTGGCCCCACAGCCCGTGGGGCTGCGGGCTTTCCGGCGGCCGTCAGCCTCGGCGACACCTGCGCCCACGTGGCGCCGCTACGCCAGCGTGCGAAGCATTTTCCGGTAGGGCCGTGGCTCTGGCGACAGCTCCCACGCCCGAAGAGCAAAGAGGGAAAGCCGTGCCTCGTTGGAAAGCTCTTTGGCAGCCGCTCGCGTGGCCCCACAGCCCGTGGGGCTGCGGGCTTTCCGGCGGCCGTCAGCCTCGGCGACACAAGTGCCCACGTGTCGCTGCCGCGCCAGCCTGCAAAGCATTTTCTGGTAGGGCCGCGGCTCTGGCGACAGCTCCCACGCCCGAAGAGCCAGGAGGGAAAGCCGTGCCTCCTTGGAAAGCTCTTTGGCAGCCGCTCGCGTGGACCGACAGCCCGTGGGGCTGCGGGCTTTCCGGAGGCCGTCAGCCTCGGCGACAACGGCGCCCACGTGGCGCCGACGCGCCAGCCTGCAAAGCATTTTCCGGTAGGGCCGCGGCTCTGGCGACAGCTCCCACGCCCGAAGAGCCAGGAGGGAAAGCTGTGCCTCCTTGGAAAGCTCTTTGGCAGCCGCTCGCGTGGACCCACAGCCCGTGGGGCTGCGGGCTTTCCGGCGGACGTCAGCCTCGGCGACACCTGCGACCACGTGGCGCCGTCGCGCCAGTCTGCGAAGCATTTTCCGGTAGGTCCGCGGCTCTGGCGACAGCTCCCACGCCCGAAGAGCCAGGAGGGAAAGCCTTGCCTCGTTGGAAAGCTCTTCGGCAGCCGCTCGCGTGGCCCCACAGCCCGTGGGGCTGCGGTCTTTCCGGCGGCCGTCAGCCTCGGCGACACCTGCGACCACGTGGCGCCGCCGCGCCAGCCTGCGAAGCATTTTCGAGTAGGGCCGCGGCTCTGGCGACAGCTCCCACACCCGAAGAGCCAGGAGGGAAAGCCGTGCCTCGTTGGAAAGTTCTTTGGCAGCCACTCGCGTGGCCCCACAGCCCGTGGGGCTGCGGGCTTTCCGGCGGACGTCAGCCTCGGCGACACAAGTGCTCATGTGGCGCCACCGCGCCAGCCTGCGAAGCATTTTCCGGTAGGGCCGCGGCTCTGGGGACAGCTCCCACGCCCGAAGAGCCAGGAGGGAAAGCCATGCCTCCTTGGAAAGCTCTTTAGCAGCCGCTCACGTGGACCCACAGCCCGTTGGGCTGCGGGCTTTCCGGAGGCCGTCAGCCTCGGCGACACCGGCGCCCACTTGGCGCCGCCGCACCAGCCTGCGAAGCATTTTCCGGTAGGGCCGCGGCTCTGGGGACAGCTCCCACGCCTGAAGAGCCAGGAGGGAAAGCCGTGCCTCCTTGGAAAGCCCTTTGGCAGCCACTCGCGTGGCCCCACAGCCCGTGGGGCTTCGGGCTTTCCGGCGGCCGTCAGCCTCGGCGACACCAGTGCTCACGTGTCGCCGCCGCGCCAGCCTGCGAAGCATTTTCCGGTAGGGCCGCGGCTCTGGCGACAGCTCCCACGCCCGAAGAGCTAGGACGGAAAGCCGTGCCTCCTTGGAAAGCTCTTTGGCAGCCACTCGCGTGGCCCCACAGCCCGTGGGGCTGCTGGCTTTCCGGCGGCCGTCAGCCTCGGCGACACCGGTGCCCACGTGACGCCGCCGCGCCAGCCTGCGAAGCATTTTCCGGTAGGGCCGCGGCTCTGGCGACATCTCCCACGCCCGAAGAGCCAGGAGGGAAAGCCGTGCCTCGTTGGAAAGCTCTTTGGCAGCCGCTCGCGTGGCCCCACAGCCCGTGGGGCTAGGGGCTTTCCGGCGGCCGTCAGCCTCGGCGACACCTGCGACCACGTGGCGCCGCCGCGCCAGCCTGGGAAGAATTTTCCGGTAGGGCCGCGGCTCTGGCGACAGCTCCCACGCCCGAAGAGCCAGGAGGGAAAGCCGTGCCTCCTTGGAAAGCTCTTTGGCAGCCGCTCACGTGGACCCACAGCCCGTGGGGCTGCGGGCTTTCCGGAGGCCGTCAGCCTCGGCGACACCGGCGCACATGTGGCGCCGCCGCACCAGCCTGCGAAGCATTTTCCGCTAGGGCCGCGGCTCTGGCGACAGCTCCCACGCCCGAAGAGCCAGGAGGGAAAGCCGTGCCTCCTTGGAAAGCTCTTTGGCAGCCGCTCGCGTGGCCCCACAGCCCGTGGGGCTGCGGGCTTTCCGGCGGCCGTCAGCCTCGGCGACACCCGTGCTCACGTGGCGCCGCCGCACCAGCCTGCGAAGCATTTTCCGGTAGGGCCGTGGCTCTGGCGACAGCTCCCACGCCCGAAGAGCCAAGAGGGAAAGCCGTGCCTCCTTGGAAAGCTCTTTGGCAGCCGCTCGCGTGGCCCCACAGCCCGTGGGGCTGCGGGCTTACCGGCGGCCGTCAGCCTTGGCGACACAAGTGCCCACGTGGCGCTGCCGCGCCAGCCTGCAAAGCATTTCCCGGTAGGGCCGCGGCTCTGGCGACAGCTCCCACGCCCGAAGAGCCAGGAGGGAAAGCCGTGCCTCCTTGGAAAGCTCTTTGGCAGCCGCTCGCGTGGCCCCACAGCCCGTGGGCCTGCGGGCTTTCCGTCGGCCGTCAGCCTCGGCGACACCAGTGCCCACGTGGCCCCGCCGCGCCAGCCTGCGAACCATTTTCCGGTAGGGCCGCGGCTCTGGCGACAGCTCCCACGCCCGAAGAGCCAGGAGGGAAAGCCGTGCCTCCTTGGAAAGCCCTTTGGCAGCCGCTCGCGTGGCCCCACAGCCCGTGGGGCTGCGGGCTTTCCGGCGGCCGTCAGCCTCGGCGACACCAGTGCTCACGTGGCGCCGCCGCGACAGCCTGCGAAGCATTTTCCGGTAGGGCCGCGGCTCTGGCGACAGCTCCCACGCCCGAAGAGCCAGGAGGGAAAGCCGTGCCTCCCTGGAAAGCTCTTTCGCAGCCGCTCGCGTGGCCCCCACAGCCCGTGGGGCTGCGGGCTTTCCGGCGGCCGTCAGCCTCGGCAACACCTGCGACCACGTGTCGCCGCCGCGCCAGCCTGCAAAGCATTTTCCGGTAGGGCCGCGGCTCTGGCGACAGCTCCCAAGCCCGAAGAGCCAGGAGGGAAAGCCGTGCCTCGTTGGAAAGCTCTTCGGCAGCCGCTCGCGTGGCCCCACAGCCCGTGGGGCTGCGGGCTTTCCGGCGGCCGTCAGCCTTGGCGACACCTGCGACCACGTGGCGCCGCCGCGCCAGCCTGGGAAGAATTTTCCGGTAGGGCCGCGGCTCTGGCGACAGCTCCCACGCCCGAAGAGCCAGGAGGGAAAGCCGTGCCTCGTTGGAAAGCCCTTTGGCAGCCACTCGCGTGGCCCCACAGCCCGTGGGGCTGCGGGCTTTCCGGCGGACGTCAGCCTCGGCGACACCACGCCCACGTGGCGCCGCCGCACCAGCCTGCGAAGCATTTTCCGGTAGGGCCGCGGCTCTGGCGACAGCTCCCACGCCCGAAGAGCCAGGAGGGAAAGCCGTGCCTCGTTGGAAAGCCCTTTGGCAGCCGCTCGCGTGGCCCCACAGCCCGTGGGGCTGCGGGCTTTCCGGCGGCCGTCAGCCTCGGCGACACCAGTGCTCACGTGGCGCCGCCGCGCCAGCCTGTGAAGCATTTTCCGGTAGGGGCCGCGGCTCTGGCGACAGCTCCCACGCCCGAAGAGCCACGAGGGAAAGCCGTGCCTCGTTGGAAAGCTCTTTGGCAGCCGCTCGCGTGGCCCCACAGCCCGTGGGGCTGCGGGCTTTCCGGCGGCCGTCAGCCTCGGCGACACCGGCGCCCACGTGGCGCCGCTGCGCCAGCCTGTGAAGCATTTTCCGGTAGGGCCGCGGCTCTGGCGACAGCTCCCACGCCCGAAGAGCCAGGACGGAAAGCCGTGCCTCATTGGAAAGATCTTTGGCAGCCACTCGCATGGCCCCACAGCCCGTGGGGCTGCGGGCTTTCCGGCGGCCGTCAGCATCGGCGACACCGGTGCCCACGTGACGCCGCCGCGCCAGCCTGCGAAGCATTTTCCGGTAGGGGCCGCGGCTCTGGCGACAGCTCCCACGCCCGAAGAGCCAGGAGGGAAAGCCGTGCCTCCTTGGAAAGCTCTTTGGCAGCCGCTCGCGTGGCCCCACAGCCCGTGGGGCTGCGGGCTTTCCGGCGGCCGTCAGCCTCGGCAACACCTGCGACCACGTGGCGCCGCCGCGCCAGCCTGCAAAGCATTTTCCGGTAGGGCCGCGGCTCTGGCGACAGCTCCCACGCCCGAAGAGCCAGGAGGGAAAGCCGTGCCTCGTTGGAAAGCTCTTTGGCAGCCGCTCACGTGGACCCACAGCCCGTGGGGCTGCGGGCTTTCCGGAGGCCGTCAGCCTCGGCGACACCTGCGACCACGTGGCGCCGCCGCACCAGCCTGCGAAGCATTTTCCGGTAGGGGCCGCGGCTCTGGCGACAGCTCCCACGCCCGAAGAGCCAGGAGGGAAAGCCGTGCCTCATTGGAAAACCCTTTGGCAGCCGCTCGCGTGGCCCCACAGCCCGTGGGGCTGCGGGCTTTCCGGCGGCCGTCATCCTCGGCGACACCAGTGCTCACGTGGCGCCGCCGCACCAGCCTGCGAAGCATTTTCCGGTAGGGGCCGCGGCTCTGGCAACAGCTCCCACGCCCGAAGAGCCAAGAGGGAAAGCCGTGCCTCCTTGGAAAGCTCTTTGGCAGCCGCTCGCGTGGCCCCACAGCCCGTGGGGCTGCGGGCTTTCCGGCGGCCGTCAGCCTCGGCGACACAAGTGCCCACGTGGCGCTGCCGCGCCAGCCTGCAAAGCATTTTCCGGTAGGGCCGCGGCTCTGGCGACAGCTCCCACGCCCGAAGAGCCAGGAGGGAAAGCCGTGCCTCGTTGGAAAGCTCTTTGGCAGCCGCTCGCGTGGCCCCACAGCCCGTGGGCCTGCGGGCTTTCCGTCGGCCGTCAGCCTCGGCGACACCAGTGCCCACGTGGACCCGCCGCGCCAGCCTGCGAAGCATTTTCCGGTAGGGCCGCGGCTCTGGCGACAGCTCCCACGCCCGAAGAGCCAGGAGGGAAAGCCGTGCCTCCTTGGAAAGCCCTTTGGCAGCCGCTCGCGTGGCCCCACAGCCCGTGGGGCTGCGGGCTTTCCGGCGGCCGTCAGCCTCGGCTACACCAGTGCTCACGTGGCGCCGCCGCGCCAGCCTGCGAAGCATTTTCCGGTAGGGCCGCGGCTCTGGCGACAGCTCCCACGCCCGAAGAGCCAGGAGGGAAAGCCGTGCCTCGTTGGAAAGCTCTTTGGCAGCCGCTCGCGTGGCCCCACAGCCCGTTGGGCTGCGGGCTTTCCGGAGGCCGTCAGCCTCGGCGACACCGGCGCCCACGTGGCGCCGCCGCACCAGCCTGCGAAGCATTTTCCGGTAGGGCCGCGGCTCTGGGGACAGCTCCCACGCCCGAAGAGCCAGGAGGGAAAGCCGTGCCTCCTTGGAAAGCCCTTTGGCAGCCACTCGCGTGGCCCCACAGCCCGTGGGGCTTCGGGCTTTCCGGCGGCCGTCAGCCTCGGCGACACCAGTGCTCACGTGTCGCCGCCGCGCCAGCCTGCGAAGCATTTTCCGGTAGGGCCGCGGCTCTGGCGACAGCTCCCACGCCCGAAGAGCCACGAGGGAAAGCCGTACCTCGTTGGAAAGCTCTTTGGCAGCCGCTCGCGTGGCCCCACAGCCCGTGGGGCTGTGGGCTTTCCGGCGGCCGTCAGCCTCGGCGACACCAGCGCCCACGTGGCGCCGCTGCGCCAGCCTGTGAAGCATTTTCCGGTAGGGCCGCGGCTCTGGCGACAGCTCCCACGCCCGAAGAGCCAGGACGGAAAGCCGTGCCTCATTGGAAAGCTCTTTGGCAGCCACTCGCATGGCCCCACAGCCCGTGGGGCTGCTGGCTTTCCGGCGGCCGTCAGCCTCGGCGACACCGGTGCCCACGTGACGCCGCCGCGCCAGCCTGCGAAGCATTTTCCGGTAGGGCCGCGGCTCTGGCGACAGCTCCCACGCCCGAAGAGCCAGGAGGGAAAGCCGTGCCTCGTTGGAAAGCTCTTTGGCAGCCGCTCGCGTGGCCCCACAGCCCGTGGGGCTACGGGCTTTCCGGCGGCCGTCAGCCTCGGCGACACCTGCGACCACGTGGCGCCGCCGCGCCAGCCTGGGAAGAATTTTCCGCTAGGGCCGCGGCTCTGGCGACAGCTCCCACGCCCGAAGAGCCAGGAGGGAAAGCCGTGCCTCGTTGGAAAGCTCTTTGGCAGCCGCTCACGTGGACCCACAGCCCGTGGGGCTGCGGGCTTTCCGGAGGCCGTCAGCCTCGGCGACACCTGCGACCACGTGGCGCCGCCGCACCAGCCTGCGAAGCATTTTCCGCTAGGGCCGCGGCTCTGGCGACAGCTCCCACGCCCGAAGAGCCAGGAGGGAAAGCCGTGCCTCCTTGGAAAGCTCTTTGGCAGCCGCTCGCGTGGCCCCACAGCCCGTGGGGCTGCAGGCTTTCCGGCGGCCGTCAGCCTCGGCGACACCAGTGCTCACGTTGCGCCGCCGCACCAGCCTGCGAAGCATTTTCCGGTAGGGCCGTGGCTCTGGCGACAGCTCCCACGCCCGAAGAGCCAAGAGGGAAAGCCGTGCCTCCTTGGAAAGCTCTTTGGCAGCCGCTCGCGTGGCCCCACAGCCCGTGGGGCTGCGGGCTTTCCGGCGGCCGTCAGCCTCGGCGACACAAGTGCCCACGTGGCGCTGCTGCGCCAGCCTGCACAGCATTTCCCGGTAGGGCCGCGGCTCTGGCGACAGCTCCCACGCCCGAAGAGCCAGGAGGGAAAGCCGTGCCTCGTTGGAAAGCTCTTTGGCAGCCGCTCGCGTGGCCCCACAGCCCGTGGGGCTGCGGGCTTTCCGGCAGCCGTCAGCCTCGGCGACACAAGTGCCCACGTGTCGCTGCCGCGCCAGCCTGCAAAGCATTTTCTGGTAGGGCCGCGGCTCTGGCGACAGCTCCCACGCCCGAAGAGCCAGGAGGGAAAGCCGTGCCTCGTTGGAAAGCTCTTTGGCAGCCGCTCGCGTGGACCGACAGCCCGTGGGGCTGCGGGCTTTCCGGCGGCCGTCAGCCTCGGCGACACCTGCGCCCACGTGGCGCCGCTACGCCAGCGTGCGAAGCATTTTCCGGTAGGGCCGTGGCTCTGGCGACAGCTCCCACGCCCGAAGAGCCAGGAAGGAAAGCTGTGCCTCCTTGGAAAGCTCTTTGGCAGCCACTCGCGTGGCCCCACAGCCCGTGGGGCTGCGGGCTTTCCGGCGGCCGTCAGCCTCGGCGACACCTGCGACCACGTGGCGCCGCCGCGCCAGCCTGCGAAGCATTTTCGAGTAGGGCCGCGGCTCTGGCGACAGCTCCCACGCCCGAAGAGCCAGGAGGGAAAGCCGTGCCTCGTTGGAAAGTTCTTTGGCAGCCGCTCACGTGGACCCACAGCCCGTTGGGCTGCGGGCTTTCCGGAGGCCGTCAGCCTCGGTGACACCGGCGCCCACGTGGCGACGCCGCACCAGCCTGCGAAGCATTTTCCGGTAGGGCCGCGGCTCTGGGGACAGCTCCCACGCCCGAAGAGCCAGGAGGGAAAGCCGTGCCTCATTGGAAAGCCCTTTGGCAGCCACTCGCGTGGCCCCACAGCCCGTGGGGCTTCGGGCTTTCCGGCGGCCGTCAGCCTCGGCGGCACCAGCGCTCACGTGTCGCCGCTGCGCCAGCCTGTGAAGCATTTTCCGGTAGGGCCGCGGCTCTGGCGACAGCTCCCACGCCCGAAGAGCCAGGAGGGAAAGCCGTGCCTCATTGGAAAGCTCTTTGGCAGCCACTCGCGTGGCCCCACAGCCCGTGGGGCTGCTGGCTTTCCGGCGGCCGTCAGCCTCGGCGACACCGGTGCCCATGTGACGCCGCCGCGCCAGCCTGCGAAGCATTTTCCGGTAGGGCCGCGGCTCTGGCGACATCTCCCACGCCCGAAGAGCCAGGAGGGAAAGCCGTGCCTCGTTGGAAAGCTCTTTGGCAGCCGCTCGCGTGGCCCCACAGCCCGTGGGGCTGCGGGCTTTCCGGCGGCCGTCAGCCTCGGCGACACCTGCGACCACGTGGCGCCGCCGCGCCAGCCTGGGAAGAATTTTCCGGTAGGGCCGCGGCTCTGGCGACAGCTCCCACGCCCGAAGAGCCAGGAGGGAAAGCCGTGCCTCCTTGGAAAGCTCTTTGGCAGCCGCTCACGTGGACCCACAGCCCGTGGGGCTGCGGGCTTTCCGGAGGCCGTCAGCCTCGGCGACACCAGCGCCCACGTGGCGCCGCTGCGCCAGCCTGTGAAGCATTTTCCGGTAGGGCCGCGGCTCTGGCGACAGCTCCCACGCCCGAAGAGCCAGGACGGAAAGCCGTGCCTCATTGGAAAGCTCTTTCGCAGCCGCTCGCGTGGCCCCACAGCCCGTGGGGCTGCGGGCTTTCCGCCGGCCGTCAGCCTCGGCAACACCTGCGACCACGTGTCGCCGCCGCGCCAGCCTGCAAAGCATTTTCCGGTAGGGCCGCGGCTCTGGCGACAGCTCCCACGCCCGAAGAGCCAGGAGGGAAAGCCGTGCCTCGTTGGAAAGCTCTTTGGCAGCCGCTCGCGTGGCCCCACAGCCCGTGGGGCTGCGGGCTTTCCGGCGGACGTCAGCCTCGGCGACACAAGTGCTCATGTGGCGCCGCCGCGCCAGCCTGCGAAGCATTTTCCGGTAGGGCCGCGGCTCTGGCGACAGCTCCCACGCCCGAAGAGCCAGGAGGGAAAGCCTTGCCTCATTGGAAAGCTCTTTGGCAGCCGCTCGCGTGGCCCCACAGCCCGTGGGGCTGCGGGCTTTCCGGCGGCCGTCAGCCTCGGCGACACCTGCGACCACGTGGCGCCCACGCGCCAGCGTGCGAAGCATTTTCCGGTAGGGCCGCGGCTCTGGCGACAGCTCCCACGCCCGAAGAGCCAGGAGGGAAAGCCGTGCCTCGTTGGAAAGCTCTTTGGCAGCCGCTCGCGTGGCCCCACAGCCCGTGGGCCTGCGGGCTTTCCGGCGGCCGTCAGCCTCGGCGACACCGGCGCCCACGTGGCGCCGCCACGCCAGCCTGCGAAGCATTTTCCGGTAGGGCCGCGGCTCGGACGAGAGCTCCCACGCCCGAAGAGCCAGGAGGGAAAGCCGTGCCTCCTTGGAAAGCTCTTTGGCAGCCGCTCGCGTGGCCCCACAGCCCGTGGGGCTGCGGGCTTTCCGGCGGCCGTCAGCCTCGGCGACACCTGCGCCCACGTGGCGCCGCTGCGCCAGCCTGCGAAGCATTTTCCGGTAGGGCCGCGGCTCTGGCGACAGCTCCCACGCCCGAAGAGCCAGGAGGGAAAGCCGTGCCTCGTTGGAAAGCTCTTTGGCAGCCGCTCGCGTGGCCCCACAGCCCGTGGGGCTGCGGGCTTTCCGGCGGCCGTCAGCCTCGGCGACACCGGCGCCCACGTGGCGCCGCTGCGCCAGCCTGTGAAGCATTTTCCGGTAGGGCCGCGGCTCTGGCGACAGCTCCCACGCCCGAAGAGCCAGGACGGAAAGCCGTGCCTCATTGGAAAGATCTTTGGCAGCCACTCGCGTGGCCCCACAGCCCGTGGGGCTGCTGGCTTTCCGGCGGCCGTCAGCCTCGGCGACACCGGTGCCCACGTGACGCCGCCGCGCCAGCCTGCGAAGCATTTTCCGGTAGGGCCGCGGCTCTGGCGACAGCTCCCACGCCCGAAGAGCCAGGAGGGAAAGCCGTGCCTCGTTGGAAAGCCCTTTGGCAGCCGCTCGCGTGGCCCCACAGCCCGTGGGGCTGCGGGCTTTCCGGCGGCCGTCAGCCTCGGCGACACCTGCGACCACGTGGCGCCGCCGCGCCAGCCTGGGAAGAATTTTCCGGTAGGGCCGCGGCTCTGGCGACAGCTCCCACGCCCGAAGAGCCAGGAGGGAAAGCCGTGCCTCGTTGGAAAGCTCTTTGGCAGCCGCTCACGTGGACCCACAGCCCGTGGGGCTGTGGGCTTTCCGGAGGCCGTCAGCCTCGGCGACACCTGCGACCACGTGGCGCCGCCGCACCAGCCTGCGAAGCATTTTCCGGTAGGGCCGCGGCTCTGGCGACAGCTCCCACGCCCGAAGAGCCAGGAGGGAAAGCCGTGCCTCCTTGGAAAGCTCTTTGGCAGCCGCTCGCGTGGCCCCACAGCCCGTGGGCCTGCGGGCTTTCCGTCGGCCGTCAGCCTCGGCGACACCAGTGCCCACGTGGCCCCGCCGCGCCAGCCTGCGAAGCATTTTCCGGTAGGGCCGCGGCTCTGGCGACAGCTCCCACGCCCGAAGAGCCAGGAGGGAAAGCCGTGCCTCCTTGGAAAGCCCTTTGGCAGCCGCTCGCGTGGCCCCACAGCCCGTGGGGCTGCGGGCTTTCCGGCGGCCGTCAGCCTCGGCGACACCAGTGCTCACGTGGCGCCGCCGCGCCAGCCTGCGAAGCATTTTCCGGTAGGGCCGCGGCTCTGGCGACAGCTCCCACGCCCGAAGAGCCAGGAGGGAAAGCCGTGCCTCCCTGGAAAGCTCTTTCGCAGCCGCTCGCGTGGCCCCACAGGCCGTGGGGCTGCGGGCTTTCCGGCGGCTGTCAGCCTCGGCAACACCTGCGACCACGTGTCGCCGCCGCGCCAGCCTGCAAAGCATTTTCCGGTAGGGCCGCGGCTCTGGCGACAGCTCCCACGCCCGAAGAGCCAGGAGGGAAAGCCGTGCCTCCTTGGAAAGCTCTTTGGCAGCCGCTCGCGTGGCCCCACAGCCCGTGGGGCTGCGGGCTTTCCGGCGGACGTCAGCCTCGGCGACACAAGTGCTCATGTGGCGCCGCCGCGCCAGCCTGGGAAGCATTTTCCGGTAGGGCCGCGGCTCTGGGGACAGCTCCCACGCCCGAAGAGCCAGGAGGGAAAGCCATGCCTCGTTGGAAAGCTCTTTAGCAGCCGCTCACGTGGACCCACAGCCCGTTGGGCTGCGGGCTTTCCGGAGGCCGTCAGCCTCGGCGACACCGGCGCCCACGTTGCGCCGCCGCGCCAGCCTGCGAAGCATTTTCCGGTAGGGCCGCGGCTCTGGGGACAACTCCCACGCCCGAAGAGCCAGGAGGGAAAGCCGTGCCTCCTTGGAAAGCCCTTTGGCAGCCACTCGCGTGGCCCCACAGCCCGTGGGGCTTCGGGCTTTCCGGCGGCCGTCAGCCTCGGCGACACCAGTGCTCACGTGTCGCCGCCGCGCCAGCCTGCGAAGCATTTTCCGGTAGGGCCGCGGCTCTGGCGACAGCTCCCACGCCCGAAGAGCCAGGAGGGAAAGCCGTGCCTCGTTGGAAAGCTCTTTGGCAGCCGCTCGCGTGGCCCCACAGCCCGTGGGGCTGTGGGCTTTCCGGCGGCCGTCAGCCTCGGCGACACCAGCGCCCACGTGGCGCCGCTGCGCCAGCCTGTGAAGCATTTTCCGGTAGGGCCGCGGCTCTGGCGACAGCTCCCACGCCCGAAGAGCCAGGAGGGAAAGCCTTGCCTCGTTGGAAAGCTCTTCGGCAGCCGCTCGCGTGGCCCCACAGCCCGTGGGGCTGCGGGCTTTCCGGCGGCCGTCAGCCTCGGCGACACCAGTGCTCACGTGGCGCCGCCGCGCCAGCCTGGGAAGAATTTTCCGGTAGGGCCGCGGCTCTGGCGACAGCTCCCACGCCCGAAGAGCCAGGAGGGAAAGCCGTGCCTCGTTGGAAAGCCCTTTGGCAGCCACTCGCGTGGCCCCACAGCCCCTGGGGCTGCGGGCTTTCCTGCGGCCGTCAGCCTCGGCGACACCGGCGCCCACATGGCGCTGCGGCGCCAGCGTGCGGAGCATTTTCGGGTAGGGCCGCGGCTCTGGCGACAGCTCCCACGCCCGAAGAGCCAGGAGGGAAAGCCGTGCCTCGTTGGAAAGCTCTTTGGCAGCCGCTCGCGTGGCCCCACAGCCCGTGGGGCTGCGGGCTTTCCGGCGGCCGTCAGCCTCGGCAACACCTGCGACCACGTGGCGCCGCAGCGCCAGCCTGCAAAGCATTTTCCGGTAGGGCCGCGGCTCTGGCGACAGCTCCCACGCCCGAAGAGCCAGGAGGGAAAGCCGTGCCTCCTTGGAAAGCTCTTTGGCAGCCGCTCACGTGGACCCACAGCCCGTGGGGCTGCGGGCTTTCCGGAGGCCGTCAGCCTCGGCGACACCTGCGACCACGTGGCGCCGCCGCACCAGCCTGCGAAGCATTTTCCGGTAGGGCCGCGGCTCTGGCGACAGCTCCCACGCCCGAAGAGCCAGGAGGGAAAGCCGTGCCTCGTTGGAAAGCCCTTTGGCAGCCGCTCGCGTGGCCCCACAGCCCGTGGGGCTGCGGGCTTTCCGGCGGCCGTCAGCCTCGGCGACACCAGTGCTCACGTGGCGCCGCCGCACCAGCCTGCGAAGCATTTTCCGGTAGGGCCGCGGCTCTGGCGACAGCTCCCACGCCCGAAGAGCCAAGAGGGAAAGCCGTGCCTCCTTGGAAAGCTCTTTGGCAGCCGCTCGCGTGGCCCCACAGCCCGTGGGGCTGCGGGCTTTCCGGCGGCCGTCAGCCTCGGCGACACAAGTGCCCACGTGGCGCTGCCGCGCCAGCCTGCAAAGCATTTTCCGGTAGGGCCGCGGCTCTGGCGACAGCTCCCACGCCCGAAGAGCCAGGAGGGAAAGCCGTGCCTCGTTGGAAAGCTCTTTGGCAGCCGCTCGCGTGGCCCCACAGCCCGTGGGGCTGCGGGCTTTCCGGCGGCCGTCAGCCTCGGCGACACCAGTGCCCACGTGGCCCCGCCGCGCCAGCCTGCGAAGCATTTTCCGGTAGGGCCGCGGCTCTGGCGACAGCTCCCACGCCCGAAGAGCCAGGAGGGAAAGCCGTGCCTCCTTGGAAAGCCCTTTGGCAGCCGCTCGCGTGGCCCCACAGCCCGTGGGGCTGCGGGCTTTCCGGCGGCCGTCAGCCTCGGCGACACCAGTGCTCACGTGGCGCCGCCGCGACAGCCTGCGAAGCATTTTCCGGTAGGGCCGCGGCTCTGGCGACAGCTCCCACGCCCGAAGAGCCAGGAGGGAAAGCCGTGCCTCCCTGGAAAGCTCTTTCGCAGCCGCTCGCGTGGCCCCACAGCCCGTGGGGCTGCGGGCTTTCCGGCGGCCGTCAGCCTCGGCAACACCTGCGACCACGTGTCGCCGCCGCGCCAGCCTGCAAAGCATTTTCCGGTAGGGCCGCGGCTCTGGCGACAGCTCCCACGCCCGAAGAGCCAGGAGGGAAAGCCGTGCCTCCTTGGAAAGCTCTTTGGCAGCCGCTCGCGTGGCCTCACAGCCCGTGGGGCTGCGGGCTTTCCGGCGGCCGTCAGCCTCGGCGACACAAGTGCTCATGTGGCGCCGCCGCGCCAGCCTGCGAAGCATTTTCCGGTAGGGCCGCGGCTCTGGGGACAGCTCCCACGCCCGAAGAGCCAGGAGGGAAAGCCATGCCTCCTTGGAAAGCTCTTTAGCAGCCGCTCACGTGGACCCACAGCCCGTTGGGCTGCGGGCTTTCCGGCGGCCGTCAGCCTCGGCGACACCGGTGCCCACGTGGCGCCGCCGCACCAGCCTGCGAAGCATTTTCCGGTAGGGCCGCGGCTCTGGGGACAGCTCCCACGCCCGAAGAGCCAGGAGGGAAAGCCGTGCCTCCTTGGAAAGCCCTTTGGCAGCCACTCGCGTGGCCCCACAGCCCGTGGGGCTTCGGGCTTTCCGGCGGCCGTCAGCCTCGGCGACACCAGTGCTCACGTGTCGCCCCCCGCGCCAGCCTGCGAAGCATTTTCCGGTAGGGCCGCGGCTCTGGCGACAGCTCCCACGCCCGAAGAGCCACGAGGGAAAGCCGTGCCTCGTTGGAAAGCTCTTTGGCAGCCGCTCGCGTGGCCCCACAGCACGTGGGGCTGTGGGCTTTCCGGCGGCCGTCAGCCTTGGCGACACCAGCGCCCACGTGGCGCCGCTGCGCCAGCCTGTGAAGCATTTTCCGGTAGGGCCGCGGCTCTGGCGACAGCTCCCACGCCCGAAGAGCCAGGACGGAAAGCCGTGCCTCATTGGAAAGCTCTTTGGCAGCCACTCGCGTGGCCCCACAGCCCGTGGGGCTGCTGGCTTTCCGGCGGCCGTCAGCCTCGGCGACACCGGTGCCCACGTGACGCCGCCGCGCCAGCCTGCGAAGCATTTTCCGGTAGGGCCGCGGCTCTGGCGACATCTCCCACGCCCGAAGAGCCAGGAGGGAAAGCCGTGCCTCGTTGGAAAGCTCTTTGGCAGCCGCTCACGTGGACCCACAGCCCGTGGGGCTGCGGGCTTTCCGGAGGCCGTCAGCCTCGGCGACACCTGCGACCACGTGGCGCCGCCGCACCAGCCTGCGAAGCATTTTCCGCTAGGGCCGCGGCTCTGGCGACAGCTCCCACGCCCGAAGAGCCAGGAGGGAAAGCCGTGCCTCGTTGGAAAGCTCTTTGGCAGCCGCTCGCGTGGCCCCACAGCCCGTGGGGCTGTGGGCTTTCCGGCGGCCGTCAGCCTCGGCGACACCAGTGCTCACGTTGCGCCGCCGCACCAGCCTGCAAAGCATTTCCCGGTAGGGCCGCGGCTCTGGCGACAGCTCCCACGCCCGAAGAGCCAGGAGGGAAAGCCGTGCCTCGTTGGAAAGCTCTTTGGCAGCCGCTCGCGTGGCCCCACAGCCCGTGGGCCTGCGGGCTTTCCGTCGGCCGTCAGCCTCGGCGACACCAGTGCCCACGTGGCCCCGCCGCGCCAGCCTGCGAAGCATTTTGCGGTAGGGCCGCGGCTCTGGCGACAGCTCCCACGCCCGAAGAGCCAGGAGGGAAAGCCGTGCCTCCTTGGAAAGCTCTTTGGCAGCCGCTCGCGTGGCCCCACAGCCCGTGGGGCTGCGGGCTTTCCGGTGGCCGTCAGCCTCGGCGACACAAGTGCCCACGTGTCGCTGCCGCGCCAGCCTGCAAAGCATTTTCTGGTAGGGCCGCGGCTCTGGCGACAGCTCCCACGCCCGAAGAGCCAGGAGGGAAAGCCGTGCCTCGTTGGAAAGCTCTTTGGCAGCCGCTCGCGTGGACCGACAGCCCGTGGGGCTGCGGGCTTTCCGGAGGCCGTCAGCCTCGGCGACACCGGCGCCCACGTGTCGCCGCCGCGCCAGCCTGCAAAGCATTTTCGGGTAGGGCCGCGGCTCTGGCGACAGCTCCCACGCCCGAAGAGCCAGGAGGGAAAGCCGTGCCTCCTTGGAAAGCTCTTTGGCAGCCGCTCGCGTGGTCCCACAGCCCGTGGGGCTGTGGGCTTTCCGGCGGCCGTCAGCCTCGGCGACACCGGCGCCCACGAGGCGCCGACGCGCCAGCCTGCAAAGCATTTTCCGGTAGGGCCGCGGCTCTGGCGACAGCTCCCACGCCCGAAGAGCCAGGAGGGAAAGCTGTGCCTCCTTGGAAAGCTCTTTGGCAGCCGCTCGCGTGGCCCCACAGCCCGTGGGGCTGCGGGCTTTCCGGCGGACGTCAGCCTCGGCGACACCTGCGACCACGTGGCGCCGTCGCGCCAGCCTGCGAAGCATTTTCCGGTAGGTCCGCGGCTCTGGCGACAGCTCCCACGCCCGAAGAGCCAGGAGGGAAAGCCTTGCCTCGTTGGAAAGCTCTTCGGCAGCCGCTCGCGTGGCCCCACAGCCCGTGGGGCTGCGGTCTTTCCGGCGGCCGTCAGCCTCGGCGACACCTGCGACCACGTGGCACCGCCGCGCCAGCCTGCGAAGCATTTTCGAGTAGGGCCGCGGCTCTGGCGACAGCTCCCACGCCCGAAGAGCCAGGAGGGAAAGCCGTGCCTCCTTGGAAAGCTCTTTAGCAGCCGCTCACGTGGACCCACAGCCCGTTGGGCTGCGGGCTTTCCGGAGGCCGTCAGCCTCGGCGACACCGGCGCCCACGTGGCGCCGCCGCACCAGCCTGCAAAGCATTTTCCGGTAGGGCCGCGGCTCTGGGGACAGCTCCCACGCCCGAAGAGCCAGGAGGGAAAGCCGTGCCTCCTTGGAAAGCCCTTTGGCAGCCACTCGCGTGGCCCCACAGCCCGTGGGGCTTCGGGCTTTCCGGCGGCCGTCAGCCTCGGCGACACCAGTGCTCACGTGTCGCCGCTGCGCCAGCCTGTGAAGCATTTTCCGGTAGGGCCGCGGCTCTGGCGACAGCTCCCACGCCCGAAGAGCCAGGACGGAAAGCCGTGCCTCATTGGAAAGCTCTTTGGCAGCCACTCGCGTGGCCCCACAGCCCGTGGGGCTGCTGGCTTTCCGGCGGCCGTCAGCCTCGGCGACACCGGTGCCCACGTGACGCCGCCGCGCCAGCCTGCGAAGCATTTTCCGGTAGGGCCGCGGCTCTGGCGACATCTCCCACGCCCGAAGAGCCAGGAGGGAAAGCCGTGCCTCGTTGGAAAGCTCTTTGGCAGCCGCTCGCGTGGCCCCACAGCCCGTGGGGCTACGGGCTTTCCGGCGGCCGTCAGCCTCGGCGACACCTGCGACCACGTGGCGCCGCCGCACCAGCCTGCGAAGCATTTTCCGGTAGGGCCGCGGCTCTGGCGACAGCTCCCACGCCCGAAGAGCCACGAGGGAAAGCCGTGCCTCGTTGGAAAGCTCTTTGGCAGCCGCTCGCGTGGCCCCACAGCCCGTGGGGCTGCGGGCTTTCCGGCGGCCGTCAGCCTCGGCGACACCAGCGCCCACGTGGCGCCGCTGCGCCAGCCTGTGAAGCATTTTCCGGTAGGGCCGCGGCTCTGGCGACAGCTCCCACGCCCGAAGAGCCAGGAGGGAAAGCCGTGCCTCGTTGGAAAGCTCTTTGGCAGCCACTCGCGTGGCCCCACAGCCCGTGGGGCTGCTGGCTTTCCGGCGGCCGTCAGCCTCGGCGACACCGGTGCCCACGTGACGCCGCCGCGCCAGCCTGCGAAGCATTTTCCGGTAGGGCCGCGGCTCTGGCGACAGCTCCCACGCCCGAAGAGCCAGGAGGGAAAGCCGTGCCTCCTTGGAAAGCTCTTTGGCAGCCGCTCGCGTGGCCCCACAGCCCGTGGGGCTACGGGCTTTCCGGCGGCCGTCAGCCTCGGCGACACCTGCGACCACGTGGCGCCGCCGCGCCAGCCTGGGAAGAATTTTCCGGTAGGGCCGCGGCTCTGGCGACAGCTCCCACGCCCGAAGAGCCAGGAGGGAAAGCCGTGCCTCCTTGGAAAGCTCTTTGGCAGCCGCTCACGTGGACCCACAGCCCGTGGGGCTGCGGGCTTTCCGGAGGCCGTCAGCCTCGGCGACACCTGCGACCACGTGGCGCCACCGCACCAGCCTGCGAAGCATTTTCCGCTAGGGCCGCGGCTCTGGCGACAGCTCCCACGCCCGAAGAGCCAGAAGGGAAAGCCGTGCCTCCTTGGAAAGCTCTTTGGCAGCCGCTCGCGTGGCCCCACAGCCCGTGGGGCTGCGGGCTTTCCGGCGTCCGTCAGCCTCGGCGACACAAGTGCTTACGTGGCGCTGCCGCGCCAGCCTGCAAAGCATTTCCCGGTAGGGCCGCGGCTCTGGCGACAGCTCCCACGCCCGAAGAGCCAGGAGGGAAAGCCGTGCCTCCTTGGAAAGCTCTTTGGCAGCCGCTCGCGTGGCCCCACAGCCCGTGGGCCTGCGGGCTTTCCGTCGGCCGTCAGCCTCGGCGACACCAGTGCCCACGTGGCCCCGCCGCGCCAGCCTGCGAAGCATTTTCCGGTAGGGCCGCGGCTCTGGCGACAGCTCCCACGCCCGAAGAGCCAGGAGGGAAAGCCGTGCCTCCTTGGAAAGCCCTTTGGCAGCCGCTCGCGTGGCCCCACAGCCCGTGGGGCTGCGGGCTTTCCGGCGGCCGTCAGCCTCGGCGACACCAGTGCTCATGTGGCGCCGCCGCGCCAGCCTGCGAAGCATTTTCCGGTAGGGCCGCGGCTCTGGCGACAGCTCCCACGCCCGAAGAGCCAGGAGGGAAAGCCGTGCCTCCCTGGAAAGCTCTTTGGCAGCCGCTCGCGTGGCCCCACAGCCCGTGGGGCTGCGGGCTTTCCGGCGGCCGTCAGCCTTGGCGACAGCTGCGCCCACGTGGCGCCGCCGCACCAGCCTGCGAAGCATTTTCCGCTAGGGCCGCGGCCCTGGCGACAGCTCCCACGCCCGAAGAGCCAGGAGGGAAAGCCGTGCCTCGTTGGAAAGCTCTTTGGCAGCCGCTCGCGTGGCCCCACAGCCCGTGGGGCTGCGGGCTTTCCGGCGGCCGTCAGCCTCGGCGACACCGGTGCCCACGTGATGCCGCCGCGCCAGCCTGCGAAGCATTTTCCGGTAGGGCCGCGGCTCTGGCGACAGCTCCCACGCCCGAAGAGCCAGGAGGGAAAGCCGTGCCTCCTTGGAAAGCGCTTTGGCAGCCGCTCGCGTGGCCCCACAGCCCGTGGGGCTGCGGGCTTTCCGGCGGCCATCAGCCTCGGCGACACCGGCGCCCACGTGGCGCCGCCACGCCAGCCTGCGAAGCATTTTCCGGTAGGGCCGCGGCTCGGACGAGAGCTCCCACGCCCGAAGAGCCAGGAGGGAAAGCCGTGCCTCGTTGGAAAGCTCTTTGGCAGCCGCTCGCGTGGCCCCACAGCCCGTGGGGCTGCGGGCTTTCCGGCGGCCGTCAGCCTCGGCGACACCTGCGCCCACGTGGCGCCGCTGCGCCAGCCTGCGAAGCATTTTCCGGTAGGGCCGCGGCTCTGGCGACAGCTCCCACGCCCGAAGAGCCAGGAGGGAAAGCCGTGCCTCGTTGGAAAGCTCTTTGGCAGCCGCTCGCGTGGCCCCACAGCCCGTGGGGCTGCGGGGTTTCTGGCGGCCGTCAGCCTCGGCAACACCAGTGCCCACGTGGCGCCGCCGCGCCAGCCTGCAAAGCATTTTCCGGTAGGGCCGCGGCTCTGGCGACAGCTCCCAAGCCCGAAGAGCCAGGAGGGAAAGCCGTGCCTCGTTGGAAAGCTCTTTGGCAGCCGCTCGCGTGGCCCCACAGCCCGTGGGGCTGCGGGCTTTCCGGCGGCCGTCAGCCTCGGCGACATCTGCGAGCACGTGGCGCCGCCGCGCCAGCCTGCGAAGCATTTTCCGGTAGGGCCGCGGCTCTGGCGACAGCTCCCACGCCCGAAGAGCCAGGACGGAAAGCCGTGCCTCCCTGGAAAGCTCTTTGGCAGCCGCTCGCGTGGCCCCACAGCCCGTGGGGCTGCGGGCTTTCCGGTGGCCGTCAGCCTCGGCGACACCTGCGACCACGTGGCGCCGTCGCGCCAGCCTGCGAAGCATTGTCCGGTAGGACCGCGGCTCTGGCGACAGCTCCCACGCCCGAAGAGCCAGGAGGGAAAGCCGTGCCTCCTTGGAAAGCTCTTTGGCAGCCGCTCACGTGGCCCCACAGCCCGTGGGGCTGCAGGCTTTCCGGCGGACGTCAGCCTCGGCGACACCACGCCCACGTGGCGCCGCCGCACCAGCCTGCGAAGCATTTTCCGGTAGGGCCGCGGCTCTGGGGACAGCTCCCACGCCCGAAGAGCCAGGAGGGAAAGCCGTGCCTCGTTGGAAAGCCCTTTGGCAGCCGCTCGCGTGGCCCCACAGCCCGTGGGGCTGCGGGCTTTCCGGCGGCCGTCAGCCTCGGCGACACCAGTGCTCACGTGTCGCCGCCGCGCCAGCCTGCGAAGCATTTTCCGGTAGGGCCGCGGCTCGGACGAGAGCTCCCACGCCCGAAGAGCCAGGAGGGAAAGCCGTGCCTCGTTGGAAAGCTCTTTGGCAGCCGCTCGCGTGGCCCCACAGCCCGTGGGGCTGCGGGCTTTCCGGCGGCCGTCAGCCTCGGCGACACCGGCGCCCACGTGGCGCCGCTGCGCCAGCCTGTGAAGCATTTTCCGGTAGGGCCGCGGCTCTGGCGACAGCTCCCACGCCCGAAGAGCCAGGACGGAAAGCCGTGCCTCATTGGAAAGATCTTTGGCAGCCACTCGCGTGGCCCCACAGCCCGTGGGGCTGCTGGCTTTCCGGCGGCCGTCAGCCTCGGCGACACCGGTGCCCACGTGACGCCGCACCAGCCTGCGAAGCATTTTCCGGTAGGGCCGCGGCTCTGGCGACAGCTCCCACGCCCGAAGAGCCAGGAGGGAAAGCCGTGCCTCGTTGGAAAGCTCTTTGGCAGCCGCTCGCGTGGCCCCACAGCCCGTGGGGCTGCGGGCTTTCCGGCGGCCGTCAGCCTTGGCAACACCTGCGACCACGTGGCGCCGCCGCGCCAGCCTGGGAAGAATTTTCCGGTAGGGCCGCGGCTCTGGCGACAGCTCCCACGCCCGAAGAGCCAGGAGGGAAAGCCGTGCCTCCTTGGAAAGCTCTTTGGCAGCCGCTCACGTGGACCCACAGCCCGTGGGGCTGCGGGCTTTCCGGAGGCCGTCAGCCTCGGCGACACCTGCGACCACGTGGCGCCGCCGCACCAGCCTGCGAAGCATTTTCCGGTAGGGCCGCGGCTCTGGCGACAGCTCCCACGCCCGAAGAGCCAGGAGGGAAAGCCGTGCCTCGTTGGAAAGCCCTTTGGCAGCCGCTCGCGTGGCCCCACAGCCCGTGGGGCTGCGGGCTTTCCGGCGGCCGTCAGCCTCGGCGACACCAGTGCTCACGTGGCGCCGCCGCACCAGCCTGCAAAGCATTTTCCGGTGGGGCCGCGGCTCTGGCGACAGCTCCCACGCCCGAAGAGCCAAGAGGGAAAGCCGTGCCTCGTTGAAAAGCATATTGGCAGCCGCTCGCGTGGCCCCACAGCCCGTGGGGCTGCGGGCTTTCCGGCGGCCGTCAGCCTCGGCGACACAAGTGCCCACGTGGCGCTGCCGCGCCAGCCTGCAAAGCATTTTCCGGTAGGGCCGCGGCTCTGGCGACAGCTCCCACGCCCGAAGAGCCAGGAGGGAAAGCCGTGCCTCGTTGGAAAGCTCTTTGGCAGCCGCTCGCGTGGCCCCACAGCCCTTGGGCCTGCAGGCTTTCCGTCGGCCATCAGCCTCGGCGACACCAGTGCACACGTGGCCCCCGCCGCGCCAGCCTGCGAAGCATTTTCCGGTAGGGCCGCGGCTCTGGCGACAGCTCCCACGCGCGAAGAGCCAGGAGGGAAAGCCGTGCCTCGTTGGAAAGCCCTTTGGCAGCCGCTCGCGTGGCCCCACAGCCCGTGGGGCTGCGGGCTTTCCGGCGGCCGTCAGCCTCGGCGACACCAGTGCTCACGTGGCGCCGCCGCGCCAGCCTGCGAAGCATTTTCCGGTAGGGCCGCGGCTCTGGCGACAGCTCCCACGCCCGAAGAGCCAGGAGGGAAAGCCGTGCCTCCCTGGAAAGCTCTTTCGCAGCCACTCGCGTGGCCCCACAGCCCGTGGGGCTGCGGGCTTTCCGGCGGCCGTCAGCCTCGGCAACACCTGCGACCACGTGTCGCCGCCGCGCCAGCCTGCAAAGCATTTTCCGGTAGGGCCGCGGCTCTGGCGACAGCTCCCACGCCCGAAGAGCCAGGAGGGAAAGCCGTGCCTCGTTGGAAAGCTCTTTGGCAGCCGCTCGCGTGGCCCCACAGCCCGTGGGGCTGCGGGCTTTCCGGCGGACGTCAGCCTCGGCGACACAAGTGCTCATGTGGCGCCGCCGCGCCAGCCTGCGAAGCATTTTCCGGTAGGGCCGCGGCTCTGGGGACAGCTCCCACGCCCGAAGAGCCAGGAGGGAAAGCCATGCCTCCTTGGAAAGCTCTTTAGCAGCCGCTCACGTGGACCCACAGCCCGTTGGGCTGCGGGCTTTCCGGAGGCCGTCAGCCTCGGCGACACCGGCGCCCACGTGGCGCCGCCGCACCAGCCTGCGAAGCATTTTCCGGTAGGGCCGCGGATCTGGGGACAGCTCCCACGCCCGAAGAGCCAGGAGGGAAAGCCGTGCCTCGTTGGAAAGCTCTTTGGCAGCCACTCGCGTGGCCCCACAGCCCGTGGGGCTTCGGGCTTTCCGGCGGCCGTCAGCCTCGGCGACACCAGTGCTCACGTGTCGCCGCCGCGCCAGCCTGCGAAGCATTTTCCGGTAGGGCCGCGGCTCTGGCGACAGCTCCCACGCCCGAAGAGCCACGAGGGAAAGCCGTGCCTCGTTGGAAAGCTCTTTGGCAGCCGCTCGCGTGGCCCCACAGCCCGTGGGGCTGCGGGCTTTCCGGCGGCCGTCAGCCTCGGCGACACCAGCGCCCACGTGGCGCCGCTGCGCCAGCCTGTGAAGCATTTTCCGGTAGGGCCGCGGCTCTGGCGAGAGCTCCCACGCCCGAAGAGCCAGGACGGAAAGCCGTGCCTCATTGGAAAGCTCTTTGGTAGCCACTCGCGTGGCCCCACAGCCCGTGGGGCTGCTGGCTTTCCGGCGGCCGTCAGCCTCGGCGACACCGGTGCCCACGTGACGCCGCCGCGCCAGCCTGCGAAACATTTTCCGGTAGTGCCGCGGCTCTGGCGACATCTCCCACGCCCGAAGAGCCAGGAGGGAAAGCCGTGCCTCGTTGGAAAGCTCTTTGGCAGCCGCTCGCGTGGCCCCACAGCCCGTGGGGCTACGGGCTTTCCGGCGGCCGTCAGCCTCGGCGACACCTGCGACCACGTGGCGCCGCCGCGCCAGCCTCGGAAGAATTTTCCGGTAGGGCCGCGGCTCTGGCGACAGCTCCCACGCCCGAAGAGCCAGGAGGGAAAGCCGTGCCTCCTTGGAAAGCTCTTTGGCAGCCGCTCACGTGGACCCACAGCCCGTGGGGCTGCGGGCTTTCCGGAGGCCGTCAGCCTCGGCGACACCTGCGACCACGTGGCGCCGCCGCACCAGCCTGCGAAGCATTTTCCGGTAGGGCCGCGGCTCTGGCGACAGCTCCCACGCCCGAAGAGCCAGGAGGGAAAGCCGTGCCTCCTTGGAAAGCTCTTTGGCAGCCGCTCGCGTGGCCCCACAGCCCGTGGGGCTGCGGGCTTTCCGGCGGCCGTCAGCCTCGGCGACACCAGTGCTCACGTGGTGCCGCCGCACCAGCCTGCGAAGCATTTTCCGGTAGGGCCGTGGCTCTGGCGACAGCTCCCACGCCCGAAGAGCCAAGAGGGAAAGCCGTGCCTCCTTGGAAAGGTCTTTGGCAGCCGCTCGCGTGGCCCCACAGCCCGTGGGGCTGCGGGCTTTCCGGCGGCCGTCAGCCTCGGCGACACAAGTGCCCACGTGGCGCTGCCGCGCCAGCCTGCAAAGCATTTCCCGGTAGGGCCGCGGCTCTGGCGACAGCTCCCACGCCCGAAGAGCCAGGAGGGAAAGCCGTGCCTCGTTGGAAAGCTCTTTGGCAGCCGCTCGCGTGGCCCCACAGCCCGTGGGGCTGCGGGCTTTCCGTCGGCCGTCAGCCTCGGCGACACCAGTGCCCACGTGGCCCCGCCGCGCCAGCCTGCGAAGCATTTTCCGGTAGGGCCGCGGCTCTGGCGACAGCTCCCACGCCCGAAGAGCCAGGAGGGAAAGCCGTGCCTCCCTGGAAAGCTCTTTGGCAGCCGCTCGCGTGGCCCCACAGCCCGTGGGGCTGCGGGCTTTCTGGCGGCCGTCAGCCTCGGCAACACCTGCGACCACGTCTCGCCGCCGCGCCAGCCTGCGAAGCATTTTCCGGTAGGGCCGCGGCTCTGGCGACAGCTCCCACGCCCGAAGAGCCAGGAGGGAAAGCCGTGCCTCGTTGGAAAGCTCTTTGGCAGCCGCTCGCGTGGTCCCACAGCCCGTGGGGCTGTGGGCTTTCCGGCGGCCGTCAGCCTCGGCGACACCGGCGCCCACGTGGCGCCGACGCGCCAGCCTGCAAAGCATTTTCCGGTAGGGCCGCGGCTCTGGCGACAGCTCCCACGCCCGAAGAGCCAGGAGGGAAAGCTGTGCCTCCTTGGAAAGCTCTTTGGCAGCCGCTCGCGTGGCCCCACAGCCCGTGGGGCTGCGGGCTTTCCGGCGGACGTCAGCCTCGGCGACACCTGCGACCACGTGGCGCCGTCGCGCCAGCCTGCGAACCATTTTCCGGTAGGGCCGCGGCTCTGGCGACAGCTCCCACGCCCGAAGAGCCAGGAGGGAAAGCCTTGCCTCGTTGGAAAGCTCTTTGGCAGCCGCTCGCGTGGCCCCACAGCCCGTGGGGCTGCGGGCTTTCCGGCGGCCGTCAGCCTTGGCGACACCTGCGACCACGTGGCGCCGCCGCGCCAGCCTGGGAAGAATTTTCCGGTAGGGCCGCGGCTCTGGCGACAGCTCCCACGCCCGAAGAGCCAGGAGGGAAAGCCGTGCCTCGTTGGAAAGTTCTTTGGCAGCCACTCGCGTGGCCCCACAGCCCGTGGGGCTGCGGGCTTTCCGGCGGACGTCAGCCTCGGCGACACCACGCCCACGTGGCGCCGCCGCACCAGCCTGCGAAGCATTTTCCGGTAGGGCCGCGGCTCTGGGGACAGCTCCCACGCCCGAAGAGCCAGGAGGGAAAGCCGTGCCTCGTTGGAAAGCCCTTTGGCAGCCGCTCGCGTGGCCCCACAGCCCGTGGGGCTGCGGGCTTTCCGGCGGCCGTCAGCCTCGGCGACACCAGTGCTCACGTGGCGCCGCCGCGCCAGCCTGTGAAGCATTTTCCGGTAGGGCCGCGGCTCTGGCGACAGCTCCCACGCCCGAAGAGCCAGGAGGGAAAGCCGTGCCTCGTTGGAAAGCTCTTTGGCAGCCGCTCGCGTGGCCCCACAGCCCGTGGGGCTGCGGGCTTTCCGGCGGCCGTCAGCCTCGGCGACACCGGCGCCCACGTGGCGCCGCCGCGCCAGCCTGTGAAGCATTTTCTGGTAGGGCCGTGGCTCTGGCGACAGCTCCCACGCCCGAAGAGCCAAGAGGGAAAGCCGTGCCTCCTTGGAAAGCTCTTTGGCAGCCGCTCACGTGGACCCACAGCCCGTGGGGCTGCGGGCTTTCCGGCGGACGTCAGCCTCGGCGACACAAGTGCCCACGTGGCGCTGCCGCGCCAGCCTGCAAAGCATTTCCCGGTAGGGCCGCGGCTCTGGCGACAGCTCCCACGCCCGAAGAGCCAGGAGGGAAAGCCGTGCCTCCCTGGAAAGCTCTTTCGCAGCCGCTCGCGTGGCCCCACAGCCCGTGGGGCTGCGGGCTTTCCGGCGGCCGTCAGCCTCGGCAACACCTGCGACCACGTGTCGCCGCCGCGCCAGCCTGCGAAGCATTTTCCGGTAGGGCCGTGGCTCTGGCGACAGCTCCCACGCCCGAAGAGTAGGAGGGAAAGCCGTGCCTCGTTGGAAAGCTCTTTGGCAGCCGCTCGCGTGGCCCCACAGCACGTGGGCCTGCGGGCTTTCCGTCGGCCGTCAGCCTCGGCGACACCAGTGCCCACGTGGCCCCGCCGCGCCAGCCTGCGAAGCATTTTCCGGTAGGGCCGCGGCTCTGGCGACAGCTCCCACGCCCGAAGAGCCAGGAGGGAAAGCCGTGCCTCCTTGGAAAGCCCTTTGGCAGCCGCTCGCGTGGCCCCACAGCCCGTGGGGCTGCGGGCTTTCCGGCGGCCGTCAGCCTCGGCGACACCAGTGCTCACGTGGCGCCGCCGCGCCAGCCTGCGAAGCATTTTCCGGTAGGGCCGCGGCTCTGGCGACAGCTCCCACGCCCGAAGAGCCAGGAGGGATAGCCGTGCCTCCCTGGAAAGCTCTTTCGCAGCCGCTCGCGTGGCCCCACAGCCCGTGGGGCTGCGGGCTTTCCGGCGGCCGTCAGCCTCGGCAACACCTGCGACCACGTGTCGCCGCCGCGCCAGCCTGCAAAGCATTTTCCGGTAGGGCCGCGGCTCTGGCGACAGCTCCCACGCCCGAAGAGCCAGGAGGGAAAGCCGTGCCTCCTTGGAAAGCTCTTTGGCAGCCGCTCGCGTGGCCCCACAGCCCGTGGGGCTGCGGGCTTTCCGGCGGACGTCAGCCTCGGCGACACAAGTGCTCATGTGGCGCCGCCGCGCCAGCCTGCAAAGCATTTTCCGGTAGGGCCGCGGCTCTGGCGACAGCTCCCACACCCGAAGAGCCAGGAGGGAAAGCCGTGCCTCGTTGGAAAGCTCTTTGGCAGCCTCTCGCGTGGCCCCACAGCCCGTGGGGCTGCGGGCTTTCCGTCGGCCGTCAGCCTCGGCGACACCAGTGCCCACGTGTCGCCGCCGCGCCAGCCTGCGAAGCATTTTCCGGTAGGGCCGCGGCTCTGGCGACAGCTCCCACGCCCGAAGAGCCAGGAGGGAAAGCCGTGCCTCCTTGGAAAGCCCTTTGGCAGCCGCTCGCGTGGCCCCACAGCCCGTGGGGCTGCGGGCTTTCCGTCGGCCGTCAGCCTCGGCGACACCAGTGCTCACGTGGCGCCGCCGCGCCAGCCTGCGAAGCATTTTCCGGTAGGGCCGCGGCTCTGGCGACAGCTCCCACGCCCGAAGAGCCAGGAGGGAAAGCCGTGCCTCCCTGGAAAGCTCTTTCGCAGCCGCTCGCGTCTCCCCACAGCCCGTGGGGCTGCGGGCTTTCCGGCGGCCGTCAGCCTCGGCAACACCTGCGACCACGTGGCGCCGCCGCGCCAGCCTGCAAAGCATTTTCCGGTAGGGCCGCGGCTCTGGCGACAGCTCCCACGCCCGAAGAGCCAGGAGGGAAAGCCGTGCCTCGTTGGAAAGCTCTTTGGCAGCCGCTCGCGTGGCCCCACAGCCCGTGGGGCTGCGGGCTTTCCGGCGGACGTCAGCCTCGGCGACACAAGTGCTCATGTGGCGCCGCCGCGCCAGCCTGCGAAGCATTTTCCGGTAGGGCCGCGGCTCTGGCGACAGCTCCCACGCCCGAAGAGCCAGGAGGGAAAGCCGTGCCTCGTTGGAAAGCTCTTTGGCAGCCGCTCGCGTGGCCCCACAGCCCGTGGGGCTGCGGGCTTTCCGGCGGCCGTCAGCCTTGGCGACAGCTGCGCCCACGTGGCGCCGCCGCGCCAGCCTGCGAAGCATTTTCCGGTAGGGCCGCGGCTCTGGCGACAGCTCCCACGCCCGAAGAGCCAGGAGGGAAAGCCTTGCCTCATTGGAAAGCTCTTTGGCAGCCGCTCGCGTGGCCCCACAGCCCGTGGGGCTGCGGGCTTTCCGGCGGCCGTCAAACTCGGCGACACCTGCGACCACGTGGCGCCCCACGCGCCAGCGTGCGAAGCATTTTCCGGTAGGGCCGCGGCTCTGGCGACAGCTCCCACGCCCGAAGAGCCAGGAGGGAAAGCCGTGCCTCGTTGGAAAGCTCTTTGGCAGCCGCTCGCGTGGCCCCACAGCCCGTGGGGCTGCGGGCTTTCCGGCGGCCGTCAGCCTCGGCGACACCGGTGCCCACGTGATGCCGCCGCGCCAGACTGCGAAGCATTTTCCGGTAGGGCCGCGGCTCTGGCGACAGCTCCCACGCCCGAAGAGCCAGGAGGGAAAGCCGTGCCTCCTTGGAAAGCTCTTTCGCAGCCGCTCGCGTGGCCCCACAGCCCGTGGGGCTGCGGGCTTTCCGGCAGCCATCAGCCTCGGCGACACCGGCGCCCACGTGGCGCCGCCACGCCAGCCTGCGAAGCATTTTCCGGTAGGGCCGCGGCTCGGACGACAGCTCCCACGCCCGAAGAGCCAGGAGGGAAAGCCGTGCCTCGTTGGAAAGCTCTTTGGCAGCCGCTCGCGTGGCCCCACAGCCCGTGGGGCTGCGGGCTTTCCGGCGGCCGTCAGCCTCGGCGACACCTGCGCCCACGTGGCGCCGCTGCGCCAGCCTGCGAAGCATTTTCCGGTAGGGCCGCGGCTCTGGCGACAGCTCCCACGCCCGAAGAGCCAGGAGGGAAAGCCGTGCCTCGTTGGAAAGCTCTTTGGCAGCCGCTCGCGTGGCCCCACAGCCCGTGGGGCTGCGGGGTTTCTGGCGGCCGTCAGCCTCGGCAACACCAGTGCCCGCGTGGCGCTGCCGCGCCAGCCTGCAAAGCATTTTCCGGTAGGGCCGCGGCTCTGGCGACAGCTCCCAAGCCCGAAGAGCCAGGAGGGAAAGCCGTGCCTCATTGAAAAGCTCTTTGGCAGCCGCTCGCGTGGCCCCACAGCCCGTGGGGCTGCGGGCTTTCCGTCGGCCGTCAGCCTCGGCGACACCGGTGCCCACGTGGCCGCGCCGCGCCAGCCTGCGAAGCATTTTCCGGTAGGGCCGCGGCTCTGGCGACAGCTCCCACGCCCGAAGAGCCAAGAGGGAAAGCCGTGCCTCCTTGGAAAGCCCTTTGGCAGCCGCTCGCGTGGCCCCACAGCCCGTGGGGCTGCGGGCTTTCCGGCGGCCGTCAGCCTCGGCGACACCAGTGCTCACGTGGCGCCGCCGCGCCAGCCTGCGAAGCATTTTCCGGTAGGGCCGCGGCTCTGGCGACAGCTCCCACGCCCGAAGAGCCAGGAGGGAAAGCCGTGCCTCCCTGGAAAGCTCTTTCGCAGCCGCTCGCGTGGCCCCACAGCCCGTGGGGCTGCGGGCTTTCCGGCGGCCGTCAGCCTCGGCAACACCTGCGACCACGTGTCGCCGCCGCGCCAGCCTGCAAAGCATTTTCCGGTAGGGCCGCGGCTCTGGCGACAGCTCCCACGCCCGAAGAGCCAGGAGGGAAAGCCGTGCCTCGTTGGAAAGCTCTTTGGCAGCCGCTCGCGTGGCCCCACAGCCCGTGGGGCTGCGGGCTTTCCGGCGGACGTCAGCCTCGGCGACACAAGTGCTCATGTGGCGCAGCCGCACCAGCCTGCGAAGCATTTTCCGGTAGGGCCGCGGCTCTGGCGACAGCTCCCACGCCCGAAGAGCCAGGAGGGAAAGCCGTGCCTCGTTGGAAAGCTCTTTGGCAGCCGCTCGCGTGGCCCCACAGCCCGTGGGGCTGCGGGCTTTCCGGCGGCCGTCAGCCTCGGCGACACCGGTGCCCACGTGATGCCGCCGCGCCAGACTGCGAAGCATTTTCCGGTAGGGCCGCGGCTCTGGCGACAGCTCCCACGCCCGAAGAGCCAGGAGGGAAAGCCGTGCCTCCCTGGAAAGCTCTTTCGCAGCCGCTCGCGTGGCCCCACAGCCCGTGGGGCTGCGGGCTTTCCGGCGGCCGTCAGCCTCGGCAACACCTGCGACCACGTGTCGCCGCCGCGCCAGCCTGCAAAGCATTTTCCGGTAGGGCCGCGGCTCTGGCGACAGCTCCCACGCCCGAAGAGCCAGGAGGGAAAGCCGTGCCTCCCTGGAAAGCTCTTTCGCAGCCGCTCGCGTCTCCCCACAGCCCGTGGGGCTGCGGGCTTTCCGGCGGACATCAGCCTCGGCGACACAAGTGCTCATGTGGCGCCGCCGCGCCAGCCTGCGAAGCATTTTCCGGTAGGGCCGCGGCTCTGGCGACAGCTCCCACACCCGAAGAGCCAGGAGGGAAAGCCGTGCCTCGTTGGAAAGCTCTTTGGCAGCCGCTCGCGTGGCCCCACAGCCCGTGGGGCTGCGGGCTTTCCGGCGGCCGTCAGCCTTGGCGACACCTGCGACCACGTGGCGCCGCCGCACCAGCCTGCGAAGCATTTTCCGGTAGGGCCGCGGCTCTGGCGACAGCTCCCACGCCCGAACAGCCAGGAGGGAAAGCCTTGCCTCATTGGAAAGCTCTTTGGCAGCCGCTCGCGTGGCCCCACAGCCCGTGGGGCTGCGGGCTTTCCGGCGGCCGTCAGCCTCGGCGACACCTGCGACCACGTGGCGCCCACGCGCCAGCGTGCGAAGCATTTTCCGGTAGGGCCGCGGCTCTGGCGACAGCTCCCACGCCCGAAGAGCCAGGAGGGAAAGCCGTGCCTCGTTGGAAAGCTCTTTGGCAGCCGCTCGCGTGGCCCCACAGCCCGTGGGCCTGCGGGCTTTCCGTCGGCCGTCAGCCTCGGCGACACCAGTGCCCACGTGGCCCCGCCGCGCCAGCCTGCGAAGCATTTTCCGGTAGGGCCGCGGCTCTGGCGACAGCTCCCACGCCCAAAGAGCCAGGAGGGAAAGCCGTGCCTCCTTGGAAAGCCCTTTGGCAGCCGCTCGCGTGGCCCCACAGCCCGTGGGGCTGCGGGCTTTCCGGCGGCCGTCAGCCTCGGCGACACCAGTGCTCACGTGGCGCCGCCGCGCCAGCCTGCGAAGCATTTTCCGGTAGGGCCGCGGCTCTGGCGACAGCTCCCACGCCCGAAGAGCCAGGAGGGATAGCCGTGCCTCCCTGGAAAGCTCTTTCGCAGCCGCTCGCGTGGCCCCACAGCCCGTGGGGCTGCGGGCTTTCCGTCGGCCGTCAGCCTCGGCAACACCTGCGACCACGTGTCGCCGCCGCGCCAGCCTGCAAAGCATTTTCCGGTAGGGCCGCGGCTCTGGCGACAGCTCCCACGCCCGAAGAGCCAGGAGGGAAAGCCATGCCTCGTTGGAAAGCTCTTTGGCAGCCGCTCGCGTGGCCCCACAGCCCGTGGGGCTGCGGGCTTTCCGGCGGACGTCAGCCTCGGCGACACCAGTGCCCACGTGGCCCCGCCGCGCCAGCCTGCGAAGCATTTTCCGGTAGGGCCGCGGCTCTGGCGACAGCTCCCACGCCCGAAGAGCCAGGAGGGAAAGCCGTGCCTCCTTGGAAAGCCCTTTGGCAGCCGCTCGCGTGGCCCCACAGCCCGTGGGGCTGCGGGCTTTCCGGCGGCCGTCAGCCTCGGCGACACCAGTGCTCACGTGGCGCCGCCGCGCCAGCCTGCGAAGCATTTTCCGGTAGGGCCGCGGCTCTGGCGACAGCTCCCACGCCCGAAGAGCCAGGAGGGAAAGCCGTGCCTCCCTGGAAAGCTCTTTGGCAGCCGCTCGCGTGGCCCCACAGCCCGTGGGGCTGCGGGCTTTCCGGCGGACGTCAGCCTCGGCGACACAAGTGCTCATGTGGCGCCGCCGCGCCAGCCTGCGAAGCATTTTCCGGTAGGGCCGCGGCTCTGGCGACAGCTCCCACACCCGAAGAGCCAGGAGGGAAAGCCGTGCCTCGTTGGAAAGCTCTTTGGCAGCCGCTCGCGTGGCCCCACAGCCCGTGGGGCTGCGGGCTTTCCGGCGGCCGTCAGCCTTGGTGACACCTGCGCCCACGTGGCGCCGCCGCGCCAGCCTGCGAAGCATTTTCCGGTAGGGCCGCGGCTCTGGCGACAGCTCCCACGCCCGAAGAGCCAGGAGGGAAAGCCTTGCCTCGTTGGAAAGCTCTTTGGCAGCCGCTCGCGTGGCCCCACAGCCCGTGGGGCTGCGGGCTTTCCGGCGGCCGTCAGCCTCGGCGACACCTGCGACCACGTGGCGCCCACGCGCCAGCGTGCGAAGCATTTTCCGGTAGGGCCGCGGCTCTGGCGACAGCTCCCACGCCCGAAGAGCCAGGAGGGAAAGCCGTGCCTCGTTGGAAAGCTCTTTGGCAGCCGCTCGCGTGGCCCCACAGCCCGTGGGCCTGCGGGCTTTCCGGCGGCCGTCAGCCTCGGCGACACCAGTGCTCACGTGGCGCCGCCGCGCCAGCCTGCGAAGCATTTTCCGGTAGGGCCGCGGCTCTGGCGACAGCTCTCACGCCCGAAGAGCCAGGAGGGAAATCCGTGCCTCCCTGGAAAGCTCTTTCGCAGCGGCTCGCGTGGCCCCACAGCCCGTGGGGCTGCGGGCTTTCCGGCGGCCGTCAGCCTCGGCAACACCTGCGACCACGTGGCGCCGCCGCGCCAGCCTGGGAAGAATTTTCCGGTAGGGCCGCGGCTCTGGCGACAGCTCCCACGCCCGAAGAGCCAGGAGGGAAAGCCGTGCCTCGTTGGAAAGCTCTTTGGCAGCCGCTCGCGTGGCCCCACAGCCCGTGGGGCTGCGGGCTTTCCGGCGGACGTCAGCCTCGGCGATACAAGTGCTCATGTGGCGCCGCCGCGCCAGCCTGCGAAGCATTTTCCGGTAGGGCCGCGGCTCTGGCGACAGCTCCCACACCCGAAGAGCCAGGAGGGAAAGCCGTGCCTCGTTGGAAAGCTCTTTGGCAGCCGCTCGCGTGGCCCCACAGCCCGTGGGGCTGCGGGCTTTCCGGCGGCCGTCAGCCTTGGCGACAGCTGCTCCCACGTGGCGCCGCCGCGCCAGCCTGCGAAGCATTTTCCGGTAGGGCCGCGGCTCTGGCGACAGCTCCCACGCCCGAAGAGCCAGGAGGGAAAGCCGTGCCTCGTTGGAAAGCTCTTTGGCAGCCGCTCGCGTGGCCCCACAGCCCGTGGGGCTGCGGGATTTCCGTCGGCCGTCAGCCTCGGCGACACCAGTGCCCACGTGGCCCCGCCGCGCCAGCCTGCGAAGCATTTTCCGGTAGGGCCGCGGCTCTGGCGACAGCTCCCACGCCCGAAGAGCCAGGAGGGAAAGCCGTGCCTCCTTGGAAAGCCCTTTGGCAGCCGCTCGCGTGGCCCCACAGCCCGTGGGGCTGCGGGCTTTCCGGCGGCCGTCAGCCTCGGCGACACCAGTGCTCACGTGGCGCCGACGCGCCAGCCTGCGAAGCATTTTCCGGTAGGGCCGCGGCTCTGGCGACAGCTCCCACGCCCGAAGAGCCAGGAGGGAAAGCCGTGCCTCCCTGGAAAGCTCTTTCGCAGCCGCTCGCGTGGCCCCACAGCCCGTGGGGCTGCGGGCTTTCCGGCGGCCGTCAGCCTCGGCAACACCTGCGACCACGTGTCGCCGCCGCGCCAGCCTGCAAAGCATTTTCCGGTAGGGCCGCGGCTCTGGCGACAGCTCCCACGCCCGAAGAGCCAGGAGGGAAAGCCGTGCCTCGTTGGAAAGCTCTTTGGCAGCCGCTCGCGTGGCCCCACAGCCCGTGGGGCTGCGGGCTTTCCGGCGGACGTCAGCCTCGGCGACACAAGTGCTCATGTGGCGCCGCCGCGCCAGCCTGCGAAGCATTTTCCGGTGGGGCCGCGGCTCTGGCGACAGCTCCCACACCCGAAGAGCCAGGAGGGAAAGCCGTGCCTCGTTGGAAAGCTCTTTGGCAGCCGCTCGCGTGGCCCCACAGCCCGTGGGGCTGCGGGCTTTCCGGCGGCCGTCAGCCTTGGCGACACCTGTGCCCACGTGGCGCCGCCGCGCCAGCCTGCGAAGCATTTTCCGGTAGGGCCGCGGCTCTGGCGACAGCTCCCACGCCCGAAGAGCCAGGAGGGAAAGCCTTGCCTCATTGGAAAGCTCTTTGGCAGCCGCTCGCGTGGCCCCACAGCCCGTGGGGCTGCGGGCTTTCCGGCGGCCGTCAAACTCGGCGACACCTGCGACCACGTGGCGCCCACGCGCCAGCGTGCGAAGCATTTTCCGGTAGGGCCGCGGCTCTGGCGACAGCTCCCACGCCCGAAGAGCCAGGAGGGAAAGCCGTGCCTCGTTGGAAAGCTCTTTGGCAGCCGCTCGCGTGGCCCCACAGCCCGTGGGGCTGCGGGCTTTCCGGCGGCTGTCAGCCTCGGCGACACCTGCGCCCACGTGGCGCCGCTGCGCCAGCCTGCGAAGCATTTTCCGGTAGGGCCGCGGCTCTGGCGACAGCTCCCACGCCCGAAGAGCCAGGAGGGAAAGCCGTGCCTCGTTGGAAAGCTCTTTGGCAGCCGCTCGCGTGGCCCCACAGCCCGTGGGGCTGCGGGGTTTCTGGCGGCCGTCAGCCTCGGCAACACCAGTGCCCGCGTGGCGCCGCCGCGCCAGCCTGCAAAGCATTTTCCGGTAGGGCCGCGGCTCTGGCGACAGCTCCCAAGCCCGAAGAGCCAGGAGGGAAAGCCGTGCCTCATTGGAAAGCTCTTTGGCAGCCGCTCGCGTGGCCCCACAGCCCGTGGGGCTGCGGGCTTTCCGGCGGCCGTCAGCCTCGGCGACATCTGCGAGCACGTGGCGCCGCCGCGCCAGCCTGCGAAGCATTTTCCGGTAGGGCCGCGGCTCTGGCGACAGCTCCCACGCCCGAAGAGCCAGGAGGGAAAGCCGTGCCTCGTTGGAAAGCTCTTTGGCAGCCGCTCGCGTGGCCCCACAGCCCGTGGGGCTGCGGGCTTTCCGGTGGCCGTCAGCCTCGGCGACACCTGCGACCACGTGGCGCCGTCGCGCCAGCCTGCGAAGCATTGTCCGGTAGGACCGCGGCTCTGGCGACAGCTCCCACGCCCGAAGAGCCAGGAGGGAAAGCTGTGCCTCCTTGGAAAGCTCTTTGGCAGCCGCTCGCGTGGCCCCACAGCCCGTGGGGCTGCGGGCTTTCCGGCGGCCGTCAGCCTCGGCGACAACGGCGCCCACGTGGCGCCGCTACGCCAGCGTGCGCAGCATTTTCCGGTAGGGCCGTGGCTCTGGCGACAGCTCCCACGCCCGAAGAGCCAGGAGGGAAAGCCGTGCCTCGTTGGAAAGCTCTTTGGCAGCCGCTCGCGTGGCCCCACAGCCCGTGGGGCTGCGGGCTTTCCGGCGGCCGTCAGCCTCGGCGACACAAGTGCCCACGTGTCGCTGCCGCGCCAGCCTGCAAAGCATTTTCTGGTAGGGCCGCGGCTCTGGCGACAGCTCCCACGCCCGAAGAGCCAGGAGGGAAAGCCATGCCTCGTTGGAAAGCTCTTTGGCAGCCGCTCGCGTGGACCGACAGCCCGTGGGGCTGCGGGCTTTCCGGAGGCCGTCAGCCTCGGCGACACCGGCGCCCACGTGTCGCCGCCGCGCCAGCCTGCAAAGCATTTTCCGGTAGGGCCGCGGCTCTGGCGACAGCTCCCACGCCCGAAGAGCCAGGAGGGAAAGCCGTGCCTCCTTGGAAAGCTCTTTGGCAGCCGCTCGCGTGGTCCCACAGCCCGTGGGGCTGCGGGCTTTCCGGCGGCCGTCAGCCTCGGCGACACCGGCGCCCACGTGGCGCCGCCGCGCCAGCCTGCAAAGCATTTTCCGGTAGGGCCGCGGCTCTGGCGACAGCTCCCACGCCCGAAGAGCCAGGAGGGAAAGCTGTGCCTCCTTGGAAAGCTCTTTGGCAGCCGCTCGCGTGGCCCCACAGCCCCTGGGGCTGCAGGCTTTCCGGCGGACGTTAGCCTCGGCGACACCTGCGACCACGTGGCGGCTTCGCGCCAGCCTGCGAAGCATTTTCCGGTAGGGCCGCGGCTCTGGCGACAGCTCCCACGCCCGAAGAGCCAGGAGGGAAAGCCGTGCCTCGTTGGAAAGTTCTTTGGCAGCCACTCGCCTGGCCCCACAGCCCGTGGGGCTGCGGGCTTTCCGGCGGCCGTCAGCCTCGGCGGCACCGGCGCCCACGTGGCGCCGCCGCACCAGCCTGCGAAGCATTTTCCGGTAGGGCCGCGGCTCTGGGGACAGCTCCCACGCCCGAAGAGCCAGGAGGGAAAGCCGTGCCTCGTTGGAAAGCCCTTTGGCAGCCGCTCGCGTGGCCCCACAGCCCGTGGGGCTGCGGGCTTTCCGGCGGCCCGTCAGCCTCGGCGACACCAGTGCTCACGTGGCGCCGCCGCGCCAGCCTGTGAAGCATTTTCCGGTAGGGCCGCGGCTCTGGCGACAGCTCCCACGCCCGAAGAGCCACGAGGGAAAGCCGTGCCTCATTGGAAAGCTCTTTGGCAGCCGCTCGCGTGGCCCCACAGCCCGTGGGGCTGCGGGCTTTCCGGCGGCCGTCAGCCTCGGCGACACCGGCGCCCACGTGGCGCCGCTGCGCCAGCCTGTGAAGCATTTTCCGGTAGGGCCGCGGCTCTGGCGACAGCTCCCACGCCCGAAGAGCCAGGACGGAAAGCCGTGCCTCATTGGAAAGATCTTTGGCAGCCACTCGCGTGGCCCCACAGCCCGTGGGGCTGCTGGCTTTCCGGCGGCCGTCAGCCTCGGCGACACCGGTGCCCACGTGACGCCGCCGCGCCAGCCTGCGAAGCATTTTCCGGTAGGGCCGCGGCTCTGGCGACAGCTCCCACGCCCGAAGAGCCAGGAGGGGAAAGCCGTGCCTCGTTGGAAAGCTCTTTGGCAGCCGCTCGCGTGGCCCCACAGCCCGTGGGGCTGCGGGCTTTCCGGCGGCCGTCAGCCTCGGCAACACCTGCGACCACGTGGCGCCGCCGCGCCAGCCTGGGAAGAATTTTCCGGTAGGGCCGCGGCTCTGGCGACAGCTCCCACGCCCGAAGAGCCAGGAGGGAAAGCCGTGCCTCGTTGGAAAGCTCTTTGGCAGCCGCTCGCGTGGCCCCACAGCCCGTGGGCCTGCGGGCTTTCCGGCGGCCGTCAGCCTCGGCGACACAAGTGCCCACGTGGCCCCGCCGCGCCAGCCTGCGAAGCATTTTCCGGTAGGGCCGTGGCTCTGGCGACAGCTCCCACGCCCGAAGAGCCAGGAGGGAAAGCCGTGCCTCCTTGGAAAGCCCTTTGGCAGCCGCTCGCGTGGCCCCACAGCCCGTGGGGCTGCGGGCTTTCCGGCGGCCGTCAGCCTCGGCGACACCAGTGCTCACGTGGCGCCGCCCGCGCCAGCCTGGGAAGCATTTTCCGGTAGGGCCGCGGCTCTGGCGACAGCTCCCACGCCCGAAGATCCAGGAGGGAAAGCCGTGCCTCCCTGGAAAGCTCTTTGGCAGCCGCTCGCGTGGCCCCACAGCCCGTGGGGCTGCGGGCTTTCCGGCGGCCGTCAGCCTCGGCAACACCTGCGACCACGTGTCGCCGCCGCGCCAGCCTGCAAAGCATTTTCCGGTAGGGCCGCGGCTCTGGCGACAGCTCCCACGCCCGAAGAGCCAGGAGGGAAAGCCGTGCCTCGTTGGAAAGCTCTTTGGCAGCCGCTCGCGTGGCCCCACAGCCCGTGGGGCTGCGGGCTTTCCGGCGGCCGTCAGCCTCGGCAACACCTGCGACCACGTGGCGCCGCCGCGCCAGCCTGGGAAGAATTTTCCGGTAGGGCCGCGGCTCTGGCGACAGCTCCCACGCCCGAAGAGCCAGGAGGGAAAGCCGTGCCTCCTTGGAAAGCTCTTTGGCAGCCGCTCACGTGGACCCACAGCCCGTGGGGCTGCGGGCATTCCGGCAGCCGTCAGCCTCGGCGACACCTGCGACCACGTGGCGCCGCCGCACCAGCCTGCGAAGCATTTTCCGGTAGGGCCGCGGCTCTGGCGACAGCTCCCACGCCCGAAGAGCCAGGAGGGAAAGCCGTGCCTCGTTGGAAAGCCCTTTGGCAGCCGCTCGCGTGGCCCCACAGCCCGTGGGGGCTGCGGGCTTTCCGGCGGCCGTCAAACTCGGCGACACCTGCGACCACGTGGCGCCCACGCGCCAGCGTGCGAAGCATTTTCCGGTAGGGGCCGCGGCTCTGGCGACAGCTCCCCACGCCCGAAGAGCCAGGAGGGAAAGCCGTGCCTCGTTGGAAAGCTCTTTGGCAGCCGCTCGCGTGGCCCCACAAGCCCGTGGGGCTGCGGGCTTTCCGGCGGCCGTCAGCCTCGGCGACACCAGTGCTCACGTGGCGCCGCCGCGCCAGCCTGCGAAGCATTTTCCGGTAGGGCCGCGGCTCTGGCGACAGCTCCCACGCCCGAAGATCCAGGAGGGAAAGCCGTGCCTCCCTGGGAAAGCTCTTTCGCAGCCGCTCGCGTGGCCCCACAGCCCGTGGGGCTGCGGGCTTTCCGGCGGCCGTCAGCCTCGGCAACACCTGCGACCACGTGTCGCCGCCCGCCCAGCCTGCAAAGCATTTTCCGGTAGGGCCGCGGCTCTGGCGACAGCTCCCACGCCCGAAGAGCCAGGAGGGAAAGCCGTGCCTCGTTGGAAAGCTCTTTGGCAGCCGCTCGCGTGGCCCCACAGCCCGTGGGGCTGCGGGCTTTCCGGCGGACGTCAGCCTCGGCGATACAAGTGCTCATGTGGCGCCGCCGCGCCAGCCTGCGAAGCATTTTTCGGTAGGGCTGCGGCTCTGGCGACAGTTCCCCACGCCCCCGAAGAGCCAGGAGGGGAAAGCCGTGCCTCGTTGGAAAGCTCTTTGGCAGCCGCTCGCGTGGACCCACAGCCCGTGGGGCTGCGGGCTTTCCGGCAGCCATCAGCCTCGGCGACACCGGCGCCCACGTGGCGCCGCCACGCCAGCCTGCGAAGCATTTTCCGGTAGGGCCGCGGCTCTGGCGACAGCTCCCACGCCCGAAGAGCCAGGAGGGAAAGCCGTGCCTCATTGGAAGCTCTTTGGCAGCCGCTCGCGTGGACCCCCACAGCCCGTGGGGCTGCGGGCTTTCCGGTGGCCGTCAGCCTTGGCGACACCTGCGCCCACGTGGCGCCGTCGCGCCAGCCTGCGAAGCATTTTCCGGTAGGGGCCGCGGCTCTGGCGACAGCTCCCATGCCCGAAGAGCCAGGAGGGAAAGCGTGCCTCCTTGGAAAGCTCTTTGGCAGCCGCTCGCGTGGCCCCACGGCCCATGGGGCCTGCGGGCTTTCCGGCGGCCGTTAACCTCGGCGACAACGGCGCCCACGTGGCGCCGCTACGCCAGCGTGCGAAGCATTTTCCGGTTAGGGCCGTGGCTCTGGCGACAGCTCCCACGCCCGAAGAGCCAGGAGGGAAAGCCGTGCCTCGTTGGAAAGCTCTTTGCAGCCGCTCGCGTGGTGCCCCCACAGCCCGTGGGGCTGCGGGCTTTCCGGCGGCCGTCAGCCTCGGCGACACCGGCGCCCACGTGGCGCCGCTACGCCAGCGTGCGAAGCATTTTCCGGTAGGGCCGTGGCTCTGGCGACAGCTCCCACGCCCGAAGAGCCAGGAGGGAAAGCCGTGCCTCGTTGGAAAGCTCTTTGGCAGCCGCTCGCGTGGCCCCACAGCCCGTGGGGCTGCGGGGCTTTCCGGCGGCCGTCAGCCTCGGCGACACCAGCGCCCACGTGGCGCCGCCCGCGCCAGCCTGCGAAGCATTTTCCGGTAGGGCCGCGGGCTCTGGCGACAGCTCCCACGCCCCGAAGAGCCAGGAGGGAAAGCCGTGCCTCGTTGGAAAGCTCTTTGGCAGCCGCTCGCGTGGCCCCACAGCCCGTGGGGCTGCGGGCTTTCCGGCGGCCGTCAGCCTCGGCGACACCAGCGCCCACGTGGCGCCGCCGCGCCAGCCTGCGAAGCATTTTCCGGTAGGGGCCGCGGCTCTGGCGACAGCTCCCACGCCCGAAGAGCCAGGAGGGAAAGCCGTGCCTCGTTGGAAAGCTCTTTGGCAGCCGCTCGCGTGGCCCCACAGCCCGTGGGGGCTGCGGGGTTTCTGGCGGCCGTCAGCCTCGGCAACACCAGTGCCCGCGTGCCGCCGCCGCGCCAGCCTGGGAAGCATTTTCCGGTAGGGCCGCGGCCTCTGGCGACAGCTCCCAAGCCCGAAGAGCCAGGAGGGAAAGCCGTGCCTCCTTGGAAAGCTCTTTGGCAGCCGCTCACGTGGCCCCACAGCCCGTGGGGCTGCGGGGCTTTCCAGAGGCTGTCAGCCTCGGCGACACCGGCGCCCACGTGCGCCCCCCGCGCCAGCCTGCGAAGCATTTTCCGGTAGGGCCGCGGCTCTGGCGACAGCTCCCATGCCCGAAAGAGCCAGGAGGGAAAGCCGTGCCTCGTTGGAAAGCACTTTTGGCAGCCGCTCGCGTGGCCCCACAGCCCGTGGGGCTGCGGGCTTTCCGGCGGCCGTCAGCCTCGGCGACACCAGTGCCCACGTGGCGCCGCCACGCCAGCCTGCGAAGCATTTTCCGGTAGGGCCGCGTCTCTGGCGACAGCTCCCACGGCCCGAAGAGACAGGAGGGAAAGCCGTGCCTCGTTGGAAAGCTCTTTGCAGCCGCTCGCGTGGCCCCACAGCCCGTGGGGCTGCGGGCTTTCTGGCGGCCGTCAGCCTTGGCGACACCGGCGCCCACGTGGCGCCGCCGCGCCAGCCTGCGAAGCATTTTCCCGGTAGGGCCGCGGCTCTGGCGACAGCTCCCACGCCCGAAGAGCCAGGAGGGAAAGCCGTGCCTCGTTGGAAAGCTCTTTGGCAGCCGCTCGCGTGGCCCCACAGCCCGCGGGGCTGCGGGCTTTCCGGCGGCCGTCAGCCTCGGCGACACAAGTGCACACGTGTCGCCGCCGCGCCAGCCTGCGAAGCATTTTCCGGTAGGGGCCGTGTCTCTGGCGACAGCTCCCACGCCCGAAGAGCCAGGAGGGAAAGCCGTGCCTCGTTGGAAAGCTCTTTGGCAGCTGCTCGCGTGGTCCCACAGCCCGTGGGGCTGCGGGATTTCCCGCGGCCGTCAGCCTCGGCGACACCGGTGCCCACGTGACGCCGCCGCGCCAGCCTGCGAAGCATTTTCGGTAGGGGCCGCGGCTCTGGCGACAGCTCCCACGCCCGAAGAGCCAGGAGGGAAAGGCCGTGCCTCGTTGGAAAGCTCTTTGGCAGCCGCTCGCGTGGACCCACAGCCCGTGGGGCTTCGGGCTTTCCGGAGGCCGTCAGCCTCGGCGACACCGGTGCCCACGTGGCGCCGCCGCGCCAGCCTGGGAAGAATTTTCCGGTAGGGCCGCGTCTCTGGCGACAGCTCCCACGCCCGAAGAGCCAGGAGGGAAAGCCGTGCCTCGTTGGAAAGCTCTTTTGCAGCCGCTCGCGTGGCCCCACATCCCGTGGGCCTGCGGGATTTCCGTCGGCCGTCAGCCTCGGCGACACCCAGTGCCCACGTGGCGCCGCCGCGGCGCCAGCCTGCGAAGCATTTTCCGGTGCCGCGCCAGCCTGCGAAGCATTTTCCGGTAGGGCCGCGGCTCTGGCGACAGCTCCCACGCCCGAAGAGCCAGGAGGGAAAGCCGTGCCTCGTTGGAAAGCCCTTTGGCAGCCGCTCGCGTGGCCCCACAGCCCGTGGGGCTGCGGGCTTTCCGGCGGCCGTCAAACTCGGCGACACCTGCGACCACGTGGCGCCCACGCGCCAGCGTGCGAAGCATTTTCCGGTAGGGCCGCGGCTCTGGCGACAGCTCCCACGCCCGAAGAGCCAGGAGGGAAAGCCGTGCCTCGTTGGAAAGCTCTTTGGCAGCCGCTCGCGTGGCCCCACAGCCCGTGGGGCTGCGGGCTTTCCGGCGGCCGTCAGCCTCGGCGACACCAGTGCTCACGTGGCGCCGCCGCGCCAGCCTGCGAAGCATTTTCCGGTAGGGCCGCGGCTCTGGCGACAGCTCCCACGCCCGAAGATCCAGGAGGGAAAGCCGTGCCTCCCTGGAAAGCTCTTTCGCAGCCGCTCGCGTGGCCCCACAGCCCGTGGGGCTGCGGGCTTTCCGGCGGCCGTCAGCCTCGGCAACACCTGCGACCACGTGTCGCCGCCGCGCCAGCCTGCAAAGCATTTTCCGGTAGGGCCGCGGCTCTGGCGACAGCTCCCACGCCCGAAGAGCCAGGAGGGAAAGCCGTGCCTCGTTGGAAAGCTCTTTGGCAGCCGCTCGCGTGGCCCCACAGCCCGTGGGGCTGCGGGCTTTCCGGCGGACGTCAGCCTCGGCGATACAAGTGCTCATGTGGCGCCGCCGCGCCAGCCTGCGAAGCATTTTTCGGTAGGGCTGCGGCTCTGGCGACAGTTCCCACGCCCGAAGAGCCAGGAGGGAAAGCCGTGCCTCGTTGGAAAGCTCTTTGGCAGCCGCTCGCGTGGACCCACAGCCCGTGGGGCTGCGGGCTTTCCGGCAGCCATCAGCCTCGGCGACACCGGCGCCCACGTGGCGCCGCCACGCCAGCCTGCGAAGCATTTTCCGGTAGGGCCGCGGCTCTGGCGACAGCTCCCACGCCCGAAGAGCCAGGAGGGAAAGCCGTGCCTCATTGGAAAGCTCTTTGGCAGCCGCTCGCGTGGCCCCACAGCCCGTGGGGCTGCGGGCTTTCCGGTGGCCGTCAGCCTTGGCGACACCTGCGCCCACGTGGCGCCGTCGCGCCAGCCTGCGAAGCATTTTCCGGTAGGGCCGCGGCTCTGGCGACAGCTCCCATGCCCGAAGAGCCAGGAGGGAAAGCGTGCCTCCTTGGAAAGCTCTTTGGCAGCCGCTCGCGTGGCCCCACGGCCCATGGGGCTGCGGGCTTTCCGGCGGCCGTTAACCTCGGCGACAACGGCGCCCACGTGGCGCCGCTACGCCAGCGTGCGAAGCATTTTCCGGTAGGGCCGTGGCTCTGGCGACAGCTCCCACGCCCGAAGAGCCAGGAGGGAAAGCCGTGCCTCGTTGGAAAGCTCTTTGGCAGCCGCTCGCGTGGCCCCACAGGCCGTGGGGCTGCGGGCTTTCCGGCGGCCGTCAGCCTCGGCGACACCGGCGCCCACGTGGCGCCGCTACGCCAGCGTGCGAAGCATTTTCCGGTAGGGCCGTGGCTCTGGCGACAGCTCCCACGCCCGAAGAGCCAGGAGGGAAAGCCGTGCCTCGTTGGAAAGCTCTTTGGCAGCCGCTCGCGTGGCCCCACAGCCCGTGGGGCTGCGGGCTTTCCGGCGGCCGTCAGCCTCGGCGACACCAGCGCCCACGTGGCGCCGCCGCGCCAGCCTGCGAAGCATTTTCCGGTAGGGCCGCGGCTCTGGCGACAGCTCCCACGCCCGAAGAGCCAGGAGGGAAAGCCGTGCCTCGTTGGAAAGCTCTTTGGCAGCCGCTCGCGTGGCCCCACAGCCCGTGGGGCTGCGGGCTTTCCGGCGGCCGTCAGCCTCGGCGACACCAGCGCCCACGTGGCGCCGCCGCGCCAGCCTGCGAAGCATTTTCCGGTAGGGCCGCGGCTCTGGCGACAGCTCCCACGCCCGAAGAGCCAGGAGGGAAAGCCGTGCCTCGTTGGAAAGCTCTTTGGCAGCCGCTCGCGTGGCCCCACAGCCCGTGGGGCTGCGGGGTTTCTGGCGGCCGTCAGCCTCGGCAACACCAGTGCCCGCGTGCCGCCGCCGCGCCAGCCTGGGAAGCATTTTCCGGTAGGGCCGCGGCTCTGGCGACAGCTCCCAAGCCCGAAGAGCCAGGAGGGAAAGCCGTGCCTCCTTGGAAAGCTCTTTGGCAGCCGCTCACGTGGCCCCACAGCCCGTGGGGCTGCGGGCTTTCCAGAGGCTGTCAGCCTCGGCGACACCGGCGCCCACGTGGCGCCCCCGCGCCAGCCTGCGAAGCATTTTCCGGTAGGGCCGCGGCTCTGGCGACAGCTCCCATGCCCGAAGAGCCAGGAGGGAAAGCCGTGCCTCGTTGGAAAGCACTTTGGCAGCCGCTCGCGTGGCCCCACAGCCCGTGGGGCTGCGGGCTTTCCGGCGGCCGTCAGCCTCGGCGACACCAGTGCCCACGTGGCGCCGCCACGCCAGCCTGCGAAGCATTTTCCGGTAGGGCCGCGTCTCTGGCGACAGCTCCCACGCCCGAAGAGACAGGAGGGAAAGCCGTGCCTCGTTGGAAAGCTCTTTGGCAGCCGCTCGCGTGGCCCCACAGCCCGTGGGGCTGCGGGCTTTCTGGCGGCCGTCAGCCTTGGCGACACCGGCGCCCACGTGGCGCCGCCGCGCCAGCCTGCGAAGCATTTTCCGGTAGGGCCGCGGCTCTGGCGACAGCTCCCACGCCCGAAGAGCCAGGAGGGAAAGCCGTGCCTCGTTGGAAAGCTCTTTGGCAGCCGCTCGCGTGGCCCCACAGCCCGCGGGGCTGCGGGCTTTCCGGCGGCCGTCAGCCTCGGCGACACAAGTGCACACGTGTCGCCGCCGCGCCAGCCTGCGAAGCATTTTCCGGTAGGGCCGTGTCTCTGGCGACAGCTCCCACGCCCGAAGAGCCAGGAGGGAAAGCCGTGCCTCGTTGGAAAGCTCTTTGGCAGCTGCTCGCGTGGTCCCACAGCCCGTGGGGCTGCGGGATTTCCCGCGGCCGTCAGCCTCGGCGACACCGGTGCCCACGTGACGCCGCCGCGCGCCAGCCTGCGAAGCATTTTCCGGTAGGGCCCGCGGCTCTGGCGACAGCTCCCACGCCCGAAGAGCCAGGAGGGAAAGCCGTGCCTCGTTGGAAAGCTCTTTGGCAGCCGCTCGCGTGGACCCACAGCCCGTGGGGCTTCGGGCTTTCCGGAGGCCGTCAGCCTCGGCGACAACCGGTGCCCACGTGGCGCCGCCGCGCCAGCCTGGGAAGAATTTTCCGGTAGGGCCGCGTCTCTGGCGACAGCTCCCACGCCCGAAGAGCCAGGAGGGAAAGCCGTGCCTCGTTGGAAAGCTCTTTTGCAGCCGCTCGCGTGGCCCCACATCCCGTGGGCCTGCGGGATTTCCGTCGGCCGTCAGCCTCGGCGACACCAGTGCCCACGTGGCGCCGCCGCGCCAGCCTGCGAAGCATTTTCCGGTAGGGCCGCGGCTCTGGCGACAGCTCCCACGCCCGAAGAGCCAGGAGGGAAAGCCGTGCCTCGTTGGAAAGCTCTTTGGCAGCCGCTCACGTGGCCCCACAGCCCGTGGGGCTGCGGGCTTTCCAGAGGCCGTCAGCCTCGGCGACACCGGCGCCCACGTGGCGCCGCCCGCGCCAGCCTGCAAAGCATTTTCTGGTAGGGCCACGGCTCTGGCGACAGCTCCCACGCCCGAAGAGCCAGGAGGGAAAGCCATGCCTCGTTGGAAAGCACTTTGGCAGCCGCTCGCGTGGCCCCCACAGCCCGTGGGGCTGCGGGCTTTCCGGCGGACGTTAGCCTCGGCGACACCGGCGCCCACGTGGCGCCGCCGCGCCAGCCTGTGAAGCATTTTCCGGTAGGGCCGCGGCTCTGGCGACAGCTCCCACGCCCGAAGAGCCAGGAGGGAAAGCCGTGCCTCTTTGGAAAGCGCTTTGGCAGCCACTCGCGTGGCCTCACAGCCCCTGGGGCTGCGGGCTTTCCGGCGGCCGTCAGCCTCGGCGCCACCGGCGCCCACATGGCGCCGCTGAGCCAGCGTGCGGAGCATTTTCGGGTAGGGCCGCGGCTCTGGCGACTGCTCCCACGACCGAAGAGCCAGGAGGGAAAGCCGTGCCTCCTTGGAAAGCTCTTTTCGCAAGCCACTCACGTGGCCCCACAGCCCGTGGGGCTGCGGGCTTTCCCGGCGGCCGTCAGCCTCGGCAACACCTGCGACCACGTGTCGCCGCCGCGCCAGCCTGCGAAGCATTTTCCGGTAGGGCTGCGGCTCTGGCGACAGCTCCCACGCCCGAAGAGCCAGGAGGGAAAGCCGTGCCTCGTTGGAAAGCTCTTTGGCAGCCGCTCGCGTGGGCCCCACAGCCCGTGGGGCTGCGGGCTTTCCGGCAGCCATCAGCCTCGGCGACACCGGCGCCCACGTGGCGCCGCCACGCCAGCCTGCGAAGCATTTTCCGGTAGGGCCGCGGCTCTGGCGACAGCTCCCACGCCCGAAGAGCCAGGAGGGAAAGCCGTGCCTCCTTGGAAAGCTCTTTGGCAGCCGCTCGCGTGGCCCCCACAGCCCGTGGGGCTGCGGGCTTTCCGGTGGCCGTCAGCCTTGGCGACACCTGCGACCACGTGGCGCCGTCGCGCCAGCCTGCGAAGCATTTTCCGGTAGGGCCGCGGCTCTGGCGACAGCTACCACGCCCGAAGAGCCAGGAGGGAAAGCGTGCCTCCTTGGAAAGCTCTTTGGCAGCCGCTCGCGTGGCCCCCACAGCCCATGGGGCTGCGGGCTTTCCGGCGGCCGTCAGCCTCGGCGACAACGGCGCCCACGTGGCGCCGCTACGCCAGCGTGCGAAGCATTTTCCGGTAGGGCCGTGGCTCTGGCGACAGCTCCCACGCCCGAAGAGCCAGGAGGGAAAGCCGTGCCTCGTTGGAAAGCTCTTTGGCAGCCGCTCGCGTGGCCCCACAGCCCGTGGGGCTGCGGGCTTTCCGGCGGCCGTCAGCCTCGGCGACACCGGCGCCCACGTGGCGCCTCCGCGCCAGCCTGCGAAGCATTTTCCGGTAGGGCCGCGGCTCTGGCGACAGCTCCCACGCCCGAAGAGCCAGGAGGGAAAGCCGTACCTCTTTGGAAAGCTCTTTGGCAGCCGCTCGCGTGGACCCACAGCCCGTGGGGCTGCGGGCTTTCCGGCGGCCGTCAGTCTCGGCGACACCTGCGCCCACGTGGCGCCGCCCGCGCCAGCCTGCGAAGCATTTTCCGGTAGGGCCGCGGCTCTGGCGACAGCTCCCACGCCCGAAGAGCCAGGAGGGAAAGCCGTGCCTCCTTGGAAAGCTCTTTGGCAGCCGCTCGCGTGGCCCCACATCCCGTGGGCCTGCGGGATTTCCGTCGGCCGTCAGCCTCGGCGACACCAGTGCCCACGTGGCGCCGCCGCGCCAGCCTGCGAAGCATTTTCCGGTAGGGGCCGCGGCTCTGGCGACAGCTCCCACACCCGAAGAGCCAGGAGGGAAAGCCGTGCCTCGTTGGAAAGCTCTTTGGCAGCCGCTCACGTGGCCCCACAGCCCGTGGGGCTGCGGGCTTTCCAGAGGCCGTCAGCCTCGGCGACACCGGCGCCCACGTGGCGCCGCCATGCCAGCCTGCAAAGCATTTTCCGGTAGGGCCGCGGCTCTGGCGACAGCTCCCACGCCCGAAGAGCCAGGAGGGAAAGCCGTGCCTCGTTGGAAAGCACTTTGGCAGCCGCTCGCGTGGCCCCACAGCCCGTGGGGCTGCGGGCTTTCCGGCGGACGTCAGCCTCGGCGCCACCGGCGCCCACATGGCGCCGCTGAGCCAGCGTGCGGAGCATTTTCGGGTAGGGCCGCGGCTCTGGCGACAGCTCCCACGCCCGAAGAGCCAGGAGGGAAAGCCTTGCCTCGTTGGAATGCTCTTTGGCAGCCGCTCGCGTGGCCCCACAGCCCGTGGGGCTGCGGGCTTTCCGGCGGCCGTCAGCCTCGGCGACACAAGTGCCCACGTGGCGCTGCCGCGCCAGCCTGCGAAGCATTTTCCGGTAGGGCCGCGGCTCTGGCGACAGCTCCCACGCCCGAAGAGCCAGGAGGGAAAGCCGTGCCTCCTTGGAAAGCTCTTTGGCAGCCGCTCGCGTGGCCCCACAGCCCGTGGGCCTGCGGGCTTTCCGGCGGCCGTCAGCCTCGGCGACACCTGCGACCACGTGGCGCCGACACGCCAGCCTGCGAAGCATTTTCCGGTAGGGCCGCGGCTCTGGCGACAGCTCCCACGCCCGAAGAGCCAGGAGGGAAAGCCGTACCTCGTTGGAAAGCGCTTTGGCAGCCGCTCGCGTGGCCCCACAGCCCCTGGGGCTGCGGGCTTTCCGGCGGCCGTCAGCCTCGGCGACACCGGCGCCCACATGGCGCCGCTGCGCCAGCGTGCGAAGCATTTTCCGGTAGGGCCGCGGCTCTGGCGACAGCTCCCACGCCCGAAGAGCCAGGAGGGAAAGCCGTGCCTCGTTGGAAAGCTCTTTGGCAGCCGCTCGCGTGGCCCCACAGCCCGTGGGGCTGCGGGCTTTCCGGCGGCCGTCAGCCTCGGCGACACCAGCGCCCACGTGGCGCCGCCGCGCCAGCCTGCGAAGCATTTTCCGGTAAGGCCGCGGCTCTGGCGACAGCTCCCACGCCCGAAGAGCCAGGAGGGAAAGCCGTGCCTCGTTGGAAAGCTCTTTGGCAGCCGCTCGCGTGGCCCCACAGCCCGTGGGGCTGCGGGCTTTCCGGCGGCCGTCAGCCTCGGCAACACCAGCGCCCACGTGGCGCCGCCGCGCCAGCCTGCGAAGCATTTTCCGGTAGGGCCGCGGCTCTGGCGACAGCTCCCACGCCCGAAGAGCCAGGAGGGAAAGCCGTGCCTCGTTGGAAAGCTCTTTGGCAGCCGCTCGCGTGGCCCCACAGCCCGTGGGGCTGCGGGGTTTCTGGCGGCCGTCAGCCTCGGCAACACCAGTGCCCGCGTGCCGCCGCCGCGCCAGCCTGGGAAGCATTTTCCTGTAGGGCCGCGGCTCTGGCGACAGCTCCCAAGCCCGAAGAGCCAGGAGGGAAAGCCGTGCCTCCTTGGAAAGCTCTTTGGCAGCCGCTCGCGTGGCCCCACAGCCCGTGGGGCTGCGGGCTTTCCGGCGGCCGTCAGCCTCGGCGACACCGGCGCCCACGTGGCGCCGCCGCGCCAGCCTGCGAAGCATTTTCCGGTAGGGCCGCGGCTCTGGCGACAGCTCCCATGCCCGAAGAGCCAGGAGGGAAAGCCGTGCCTCGTTGGAAAGCACTTTGGCAGCCGCTCGCGTGGCCCCACAGCCCGTGGGGCTGCGGGCTTTCCAGAGGCCGTCAGCCTCGGCGACACCGGCGCCCACGTGGCGCCGCCGCGCCAGCCTGCAAAGCATTTTCTGGTAGGGCCGCGGCTCTGGCGACAGCTCCCACGCCCGAAGAGCCAGGAGGGAAAGCCGTGCCTCGTTGGAAAGCACTTTGGCAGCCGCTCGCGTGGCCCCACAGCCCGTGGGGCTGCGGGCTTTCCGGCGGACGTCAGCCTCGGCGCCACCGGCGCCCACATGGCGCCGCTGAGCCAGCGTGCGGAGCATTTTCGGGTAGGGCCGCGGCTCTGGCGACTGCTCCCACGCCCGAAGAGCCAGGAGGGAAAGCCGTGCCTCCTTGGAAAGCTCTTTGGCAGCCGCTCGCGTGGCCCCACAGCCCGTGGGGCTGCGGGCTTTCCGGTGGCCGTCAGCCTTGGCGACACCTGCGACCACGTGGCGCCGTCGCGCCAGCCTGCAAAGCATTTTCCGGTAGGGCCGCGGCTCTGGCGACAGCTCCCACGCCCGAAGAGCCAGGAGGGAAAGCGTGCCTCCTTGGAAAGCTCTTTGGCAGCCGCTCGCGTGGCCCCACAGCCCATGGGGCTGCGGGCTTTCCGGCGGCCGTCAGCCTCGGCGACAACGGTGCCCACGTGGCGCCGCTACGCCAGCGTGCGAAGCATTTTCCGGTAGGGCCGTGGCTCTGGCGACAGCTCCCACGCCCGAAGAGCCAGGAGGGAAAGCCGTGCCTCGTTGGAAAGCTCTTTGGCAGCCGCTCGCGTGGCCCCACAGCCCGTGGGGCTGCGGGCTTTCCGGCGGCCGTCAGCCTCGGCGACACCGGCGCCCACGTGGCGCCTCCGCGCCAGCCTGCGAAGCATTTTCCGGTAGGGCCGCGGCTCTGGCGACAGCTCCCACGCCCGAAGAGCCAGGAGGGAAAGCCTTGCCTCGTTGGAATGCTCTTTGGCAGCCGCTCGCGTGGCCCCACAGCCCGTGGGGCTGCGGGCTTTCCGGCGGCCGTCAGCCTCGGCGACACAAGTGCCCACGTGGCGCTGCCGCGCCAGCCTGCGAAGCATTTTCCGGTAGGGCCGTGTCTCTGGCGACAGCTCCCACGCCCGAAGAGCCAGGAGGGAAAGCCGTGCCTCCTTGGAAAGCTCTTTGGCAGCCGCTCACGTGGCCCCACAGCCCGTGGGGCTGCGGGCTTTCCGGCGGCCGTCAGCCTCGGCGACACCTGCGACCACGTGGCGCCGACACGCCAGCCTGCGAAGCATTTTCCGGTAGGGCCGCGGCTCTGGCGACAGCTCCCACGCCCGAAGAGCCAGGAGGGAAAGCCGTACCTCGTTGGAAAGCGCTTTGGCAGCCGCTCGCGTGGCCCCACAGCCCCTGGGGCTGCGGGCTTTCCGGCGGCCATCAGCCTCGGCGACACCGGCGCCCACATGGCGCCGCTGCGCCAGCGTGCGAAGCATTTTCCGGTAGGGCCGCGGCTCTGGCGACAGCTCCCACGCCCGAAGAGCCAGGAGGGAAAGCCGTGCCTCGTTGGAAAGCTCTTTGGCAGCCGCTCGCGTGGCCCCACAGCCCGTGGGGCTGCGGGCTTTCCGGCGGCCGTCAGCCTCGGCGACACCAGCGCCCACGTGGCGCCGCCGCGCCAGCCTGCGAAGCATTTTCCGGTAAGGCCGCGGCTCTGGCGACAGCTCCCACGCCCGAAGAGCCAGGAGGGAAAGCCGTGCCTCGTTGGAAAGCTCTTTGGCAGCCGCTCGCGTGGCCCCACAGCCCGTGGGGCTGCGGGCTTTCCGGCGGCCGTCAGCCTCGGCGACACCAGCGCCCACGTGGCGCCGCCGCGCCAGCCTGCGAAGCATTTTCCGGTAGGGCCGCGGCTCTGGCGACAGCTCCCACGCCCGAAGAGCCAGGAGGGAAAGCCGTGCCTCGTTGGAAAGCTCTTTGGCAGCCGCTCGCGTGGCCCCACAGCCCGTGGGGCTGCGGGGTTTCTGGCGGCCGTCAGCCTCGGCAACACCAGTGCCCGCGTGCCGCCGCCGCGCCAGCCTGGGAAGCATTTTCCTGTAGGGCCGCGGCTCTGGCGACAGCTCCCAAGCCCGAAGAGCCAGGAGGGAAAGCCGTGCCTCCTTGGAAAGCTCTTTGGCAGCCGCTCGCGTGGCCCCACAGCCCGTGGGGCTGCGGGCTTTCCGGCGGCCGTCAGCCTCGGCGACACCGGCGCCCACGTGGCGCCGCCCCGCCAGCCTGCGAAGCATTTTCCGGTAGGGCCGCGGCTCTGGCGACAGCTCCCATGCCCGAAGAGCCAGGAGGGAAAGCCGTGCCTCGTTGGAAAGCACTTTGGCAGCCGCTCGCGTGGCCCCACAGCCCGTGGGGCTGCGGGCTTTCCGGCGGCCGTCAGCCTCGGCGACACCAGTGCCCACGTGGCGCCGCCACGCCAGCCTGCGAAGCATTTTCCGGTAGGGCCGCGTCTCTGGCGACAGCTCCCACGCCCGAAGAGCCAGGAGGGAAAGCCGTGCCTCGTTGGAAAGCTCTTTGGCAGCTGCTCGCGTGGTCCCACAGCCCGTGGGGCTACGGGCTTTCTGGCGGCCGTCAGCCTCGGCGACACCGGTGCCCACGTGACGCCGCCGCGCCAGCCTGCGAAGCATTTTCCGGTAGGGCCGCGGCTCTGGCGACAGCTCCCACGCCCGAAGAGCCAGGAGGGAAAGCCGTGCCTCGTTGGAAAGCTCTTTGGCAGCCGCTCGCGTAGCCCCACAGCCCGTGGGGCTGCGGGCTTTCCGTCGGCCGTCAGCCTCGGCGACACCAGTGCCCACGTGGCGCCGCCGCGCCAGCCTGCGAAGCATTTTCCGGTAGGGCCGCGGCTCTGGCGACAGCTCCCACGCCCGAAGAGCCAGGAGGGAAAGCCGTGCCTCGTTGGAAAGCTCTTTGGCAGCCGCTCGCGTGGACCCACAGCCCGTGGGGCTTCGGGCTTTCCGGAGGCCGTCAGCCTCGGCGACACCGGTGCCCACGTGGCGCCGCCGCGCCAGCCCGCAAAGCATTTTCCGGTAGGGCCGCGGCTCTGGCGACAGCTCCCACGCCCGAAGAGCCAGGAGGGAAAGCCGTGCCTCGTTGGAAAGCTCTTTGGCAGCCGCTCACGTGGACCCACAGCCCGTGGGGCTTCGGGCTTTCCGGAGGCCGTCAGCCTCAGCGACACCGGTGCCCACGTGACGCCGCCGCGCCAGCCTGCGAAGCATTTTCCGGTAGGGCCGCGGCTCTGGCGACAGCTCCCACGCCCGAAGAGCCAGGAGGGAAAGCCGTGCCTCGTTGGAAAGCTCTTTGGCAGCCGCTCGCGTGGCCCCACAGCCCGTGGGGCTGCGGGCTTTCCGTCGGCCGTCAGCCTCGGCGACACCAGTGCCCACGTGGCGCCGCCGCGCCAGCCTGCGAAGCATTTTCCGGTAGGGCCGCGGCTCTGGCGACAGCTCCCACACCCGAAGAGCCAGGAGGGAAAGCCGTGCCTCGTTGGAAAGCTCTTTGGCAGCCGCTCACGTGGACCCACAGCCCGTGGGGCTTCGGGCTTTCCGGAGGCCGTCAGCCTCGGCGACACCGGTGCCCACGTGGCGCCGCCGCGCCAGCCCGCAAAGCATTTTCCGGTAGGGCCGCGGCTCTGGCGACAGCTCCCACGCCCAAAGAGCCAGGAGGGAAAGCCGTGCCTCGTTGGAAAGCTCTTTGGCAGCCGCTCGCGTGGCCCCACAGCCCGCGGGGCTGCGGGCTTTCCGGCGGCCGTCAGCCTCGGCAACACCAGTGCCCGTGTGGGGCCGCCGCGCCAGCCTGGGAAGCATTTTCCGGTAGGGCCGCGGCTCTGGCGACAGCTCCCAAGCCCGAAGAGCCAGGAGGGAAAGCCGTGCCTCGTTGGAAAGCTCTTTGGCAGCCGCTCGCGTGGCCCCACAGCCCGTGGGGCTGCGGGCTTTCCGGCGGCCGTCAGCCTCGGCGACACCTGCGACCACGTGGCGCCGACACGCCAGCCTGCGAAGCATTTTCCGCTAGGGCCGCGGCTCTGGCGACAGCTCCCACGCCCGAAGAGCCAGGAGGGAAAGCCGTGCCTCGTTGGAAAGCTCTTTGGCAGCCGCTCGCGTGGCCCCACAGCCCGTGGGACTGCGGGCTTTCCGGCGGCCGTCAGCCTCGGCGACACCAGCGCCCACGTGGCGCCGCCGCGCCAGCCTGCGAAGCATTTTCCGGTAGGGCCGCGGCTCTGGCGACAGCTCCCACGCCCGAAGAGCCAGGAGGGAAAGCCGTGCCTCGTTGGAAAGCCCTTTGGCAGCCGCTCGCGTGGCCCCACAGCCCGTGGGGCTGCGGGCTTTCCGGCGGCCGTCAGCCTCGGCGACACCAGCGCCCACGTGGCGCCGCCGCGCCAGCCTGCGAAGCATTTTCCGGTAGGGCCGCGGCTCTGGCGACAGCTCCCACGCCCGAAGAGCCAGGAGGGAAAGCCGTGCCTCGTTGGAAAGCTCTTTGGCAGCCGCTCGCGTGGCCCCACAGCCCGTGGGGCTGCGGGGTTTCTGGCGGCCGTCAGCCTCGGCAACACCAGTGCCCGCGTGCCGCCGCCGCGCCAGCCTGGGAAGCATTTTCCGGTAGGGCCGCGGCTCTGGCGACAGCTCCCAAGCCCGAAGAGCCAGGAGGGAAAGCCGTGCCTCCTTGGAAAGCTCTTTGGCAGCCGCTCGCGTGGCCCCACAGCCCGTGGGGCTGCGGGCTTTCCGGCGGCCGTCAGCCTCGGCGACACCGGCGCCCACGTGGCGACGCCGCGCCAGCCTGCAAAGCATTTTCCGGTAGGGCCGCGGCTCTGGCGACAGCTCCCATGCCCGAAGAGCCAGGAGGGAAAGCCGTGCCTCGTTGGAAAGCACTTTGGCAGCCGCTCGCGTGGCCCCACAGCCCGTGGGGCTGCGGGCTTTCCGGCGGCCGTCAGCCTCGGCGACACCAGTGCCCACGTGGCGCCGCCGCGCCAGCCTGCGAAGCATTTTCCGGTAGGGCCGCGTCTCTGGCGACAGCTCCCACGCCCGAAGAGACAGGAGGGAAAGCCGTGCCTCGTTGGAAAGCTCTTTGGCAGCCGCTCGCGTGGCCCCACAGCCCGTGGGGCTGCGGGCTTTCTGGCGGCCGTCAGCCTTGGCGACACCGGCGCCCGCGTGGGGCCGCCGCGCCAGCCTGCGAAGCATTTTCCGGTAGGGCCGCGGCTCTGGCGACAGCTCCCACGCCCGAAGAGCCAGGAGGGAAAGCCGTGCCTCGTTGGAAAACTCTTCGGCAGCGGCTCGCGTGGTCCCACAGCCCGTGGGGCTGCGGGATTTCCCGCGGCCGTCAGCCTCGGTGACACAAGTGCACACGTGGCGCCGCCGCGCCAGCCTGCGATGCATTTTCCGGTAGGGCCGCGGCTCTGGCGACAGCTCCCACTCCCGAAGAGACAGGAGGGAAAGCCGTGCCTCGTTGGAAAGCTCTTTGGCAGCCGCTCACGTGGACCCACAGCCCGTGGGGCTTCGGGCTTTCCGGAGGCCGTCAGCCTCGGCGACACCGGTGCCCACGTGGCGCCGCCGCGCCAGCCTGCAAAGCATTTTCCGGTAGGGCCGCGGCTCTGGCGACAGCTCCCACGCCCAAAGAGCCAGGAGGGAAAGCCGTGCCTCATTGGAAAGCTCTTTGGCAGCCGCTCGCGTGGCCCCACAGCCCGCGGGCCTGCGGGCTTTCCGGCGGCCGTCAGCCTCGGCAACACCAGTGCCCGTGTGGGGCCGCCGCGCCAGCCTGGGAAGCATTTTCCGGTAGGGCCGCGGCTCTGGCGACAGCTCCCAAGCCCGAAGAGCCAGGAGGGAAAGCCGTGCCTCGTTGGAAAGCTCTTTGGCAGCCGCTCGCGTGGCCCCACAGCCCGTGGGGCTGCGGGCTTTCCGGCGGCCGTCAGCCTCGGCGACACCAGCGCGCACGTGGCGCCGCCGCGCCAGCCTGCGAAGCATTTTCCGGTAGGGCCGCGGCTCTGGCGACAGCTCCCACGCCCGAAGAGCCAGGAGGGAAAGCCGTGCCTCGTTGGAAAGCTCTTTGGCAGCCGCTCGCGTGGCCCCACAGCCCGTGGGGCTGCGGGCTTTCCGGCGGCCGTCAGCCTCGGCGACACCAGCGCCCACGTGGCGCCGCCGCGCCAGCCTGCGAAGCATTTTCCGGTAGGGCCGCGGCTCTGGCGACAGCTCCCACGCCCGAAGAGCCAGGAGGGAAAGCCGTGCCTCGTTGGAAAGCTCTTTGGCAGCCGCTCGCGTGGCCCCACAGCCCGTGGGGCTGCGGGGTTTCTGGCGGCCGTCAGCCTCGGCAACACCAGTGCCCGCGTGCCGCCGCCGCGCCAGCCTGGGAAGCATTTTCCGGTAGGGCCGCGGCTCTGGCGACAGCTCCCAAGCCCGAAGAGCCAGGAGGGAAAGCCGTGCCTCCTTGGAAAGCTCTTTGGCAGCCGCTCGCGTGGCCCCACAGCCCGTGGGGCTGCGGGCTTTCCGGCGGCCGTCAGCCTCGGCGACACCGGCGCCCACGTGGCGACGCCGCGCCAGCCTGCAAAGCATTTTCCGGTAGGGCCGCGGCTCTGGCGACAGCTCCCATGCCCGAAGAGCCAGGAGGGAAAGCCGTGCCTCGTTGGAAAACTCTTCGGCAGCGGCTCGCGTGGTCCCACAGCCCGTGGGGCTGCGGGATTTCCCGCGGCCGTCAGCCTCGGTGACACAAGTGCACACGTGGCGCCGCCGCGCCAGCCTGCGATGCATTTTCCGGTAGGGCCGCGGCTCTGGCGACAGCTCCCACGCCCGAAGAGCCAGGAGGGAAAGCCGTGCCTCGTTGGAAAGCTCTTTGGCAGCCGCTCGCGTGGCCCCACAGCCCGTGGGGCTGCGGGCTTTCTGGCGGCCGTCAGCCTCGGCGACACCAGTGCCGACGTGGCGCCGCCGCGCCAGCCTGCGAAGCATTTTCCGGTAGGGCCGCGGCTCTGGCGACAGCTCCCACGCCCGAAGAGCCAGGAGGGAAAGCCGTGCCTTGTTGGAAAGCTCTTTGGCAGCCGCTCGCGTGGCCCCACAGCCCGCGGGGCTGCGGGCTTTCCGGCGGCCGTCAGCCTCGGCGACACCAGTGCCCACGTGGTGCCGCCACGCCAGCCTGCGAAGCATTTTCCAGTAGGGCCGCGTCTCTGGCGACAGCTCCCACTCCCGAAGAGACAGGAGGGAAAGCCGTGCCTCGTTGGAAAGCTCTTTGGCAGCCGCTCACGTGGACCCACAGCCCGTGGGGCTTCGGGCTTTCCGGAGGCCGTCAGCCTCGGCGACACCGGTGCCCACGTGGCGCCGCCGCGCCAGCCTGCAAAGCATTTTCCGGTAGGGCCGCGGCTCTGGCGACAGCTCCCACGCCCAAAGAGCCAGGAGGGAAAGCCGTGCCTCGTTGGAAAGCTCTTTGGCAGCCGCTCGCGTGGCCCCACAGCCCGCGGGGCTGCGGGCGTTCCGGCGGCCGTCAGCCTCGGCAACACCAGTGCCCGTGTGGGGCCGCCGCGCCAGCCTGGGAAGCATTTTCCGGTAGGGCCGCGGCTCTGGCGACAGCTCCCAAGCCCGAAGAGCCAGGAGGGAAAGCCGTGCCTCCTTGGAAAGCTCTTTGGCAGCCGCTCGCGTGGCCCCACAGCCCGTGGGGCTGCGGGCTTTCCGGCGGCCATCAGCCTCGGCGACACCGGCGCCCACGTGGCGACGCCGCGCCAGCCTGCAAAGCATTTTCCGGTAGGGCTGCGGCTCTGGTGACAGCTCCCATGCCCGAAGAGCCAGGAGGGAAAGCCGTGCCTCGTTGGAAAGCACTTTGGCAGCCGCTCGCGTGGCCCCACAGCCCGTGGGGCTGCGGGCTTTCCGGCGGCCGTCAGCCTCGGCGACACCAGTGCCCACGTTGCGCCGCCACGCCAGCCTGCGAAGCATTTTCCAGTAGGGCCGCGTCTCTGGCGACAGCTCCCACGCCCGAAGAGACAGGAGGGAAAGCCGTGCCTCGTTGGAAAGCTCTTTGGCAGCCGCTCGCGTGGCCCCACAGCCCGTGGGGCTGCGGGCTTTCTGGCGGCCGTCAGCCTTCGCGACACCGGCGCCCGCGTGGGGCCGCCGCGCCAGCCTGCGAAGCATTTTCCGGTAGGGCCGCGGCTCTGGCGACAGCTCCCACGCCCGAAGAGCCAGGAGGGAAAGCCGTGCCTCGTTGGAAAAATCTTCGGCAGCTGCTCGCGTGGTCCCATAGCCCGTGGGGCTGCGGGATTTCCCGCGGCCGTCAGCCTCGGTGACACAAGTGCACACGTGGCGCCGCCGCGCCAGCCTGCGAAGCATTTTCCGGTAGGGCCGCGGCTCTGGCGACAGCTCCCACGCCCGAAGAGCCAGGAGGGAAAGCCGTGCCTCGTTGGAAAGCTCTTTGGCAGCCGCTCGCGTGGCCCCACAGCCCGTGGGGCTGCGGGCTTTCTGGCGGCCGTCAGCCTCGGCGACACCAGTGCCCACGTGGCGCCGCCGCGCCAGCCTGCGAAGCATTTTCCGGTAGGGCCGCGGCTCTGGCGACAGCTCCCACGCCCGAAGAGCCAGGAGGGAAAGCCGTGCCTCGTTGGAAAGCTCTTTGGCAGCCGCTCACGTGGACCCACAGCCCGTGGGGCTTCGGGCTTTCCGGAGGCCGTCAGCCTCGGCGATACCGGTGCCCACGTGGCGCCGCCGCGCCAGCCTGCAAAGCATTTTCCGGTAGGGCCGCGGCTCTGGCGACAGCTCCCACGCCCAAAGAGCCAGGAGGGAAAGCCGTGCCTCGTTGGAAAGCTCTTTGGCAGCCGCTCGCGTGGCCCCACAGCCCGCGGGGCTGCGGGCTTTCCGGCGGCCGTCAGCCTCGGCGACAGCAGTGCCCACGTGGCGCCGCCACGCCAGCCTGCGAAGCATTTTCCAGTAGGGCCGCGTCTCTGGCGACAGCTCCCACGCCCGAAGAGCCAGGAGGGAAAGCCGTGCCTCCTTGGAAAGCTCTTTGGCAGCCGCTCGCGTGGCCCCACAGCCCGTGGGGCTGCGGGCTTTCCGGCGGCCGTCAGCCTCGGCGACAACGGCGCCCACGTGGCGCCGCTACGCCAGCGTGCGAAGCATTTTCCGGTAGGGCCGTGGCTCTGGCGACAGCTCCCACGCCCGAAGAGCCAGGAGGGAAAGCCGTGCCTCGTTGGAAAGCTCTTTGGCAGCCGCTAGCGTGGCCCCACAGCCCGTGGGGCTGCGGGCTTTCCGGCGGCCGTCAGCCTCGGCGACACAAGTGCCCACGTGTCGCTGCCGCGCCAGCCTGCAAAGCATTTTCTGGTAGGGCCGCGGCTCTGGCGACAGCTCCCACGCCCGAAGAGCCAGGAGGGAAAGCCGTGCCTCGTTGGAAAGCTCTTTGGCAGCCGCTCGCGTGGCCCCACAGCCCGTGGGGCTGCGGGCTTTCCGGCGGCCGTCAGCCTCGGCGACACCAGTGCCCACGTGGCGCCGCCGCGCCAGCCTGCAAAGCATTTTCCGGTAGGGCCGCGGCTCTGGCGACAGCTCCCACGCCCAAAGAGCCATGAGGGAAAGCCGTGCCTCGTTGGAAAGCTCTTTGGCAGCCGCTCGCGTGGCCCCACAGCCCGTGGGGCTGCGGGCTTTCCGGCGGCCATCAGGCTCGGCGACACAAGTGCCCACGTGGCGCTGCCGCGCCAGCCTGCGAAGCATTTTCCGGTAGGGCCGCGGCTCTGGCGACAGCTCCCACGCCCGAAGAGCCAGGAGGGAAAGCCGTGCCTCGTTGGAAAGCTCTTTGGCAGCCGCTCACGTGGACCCACAGCGCGTGGGGCTTCGGGCTTTCCGTCGGCCGTCAGCCTCGGCGACACCGGTGCCCACGTGGCGCCGCCGCGCCAGCCCGCAAAGCATTTTCCGGTAGGGCCGCGGCTCTGGCGACAGCTCCCACGCCCAAAGAGCCAGGAGGGAAAGCCGTGCCTCGTTGGAAAGCTCTTTGGCAGCCGCTCGCGTGGCCCCACAGCCCGTGGGGCTGCGGGCTTTCCGGCGGCCGTCAGCCTCGGCGACACAAGTGCCCACGTGGCGCTGCCGCGCCAGCCTGCGAAGCATTTTCCGGTAGGGCCGCGGCTCTGGCGACAGCTCCCACGCCCGAAGAGCCAGGAGGGAAAGCCGTGCCTCCTTGGAAAGCTCTTTGGCAGCCGCTCGCGTGGCCCCACAGCCCGTGGGGCTGCGGGCTTTCCGTCGGCCGTCAGCCTCGGCGACACCATGCCCACGTGGCGCCGCCGCTCCAGCCTGCGAAGCATTTTGCGGTAGGGCCGCGGCTCTGGCGACAGCTCCCACACCCGAAGAGCCAGGAGGGAAAGCCGTGCCTCGTTGGAAAGCTCTTTGGCAGCCGCTCGCGTGGCCCCACAGCCCGTGGGGCTGCGGGCTTTCCGGCGGCCGTCAGCCTCGGCGACACCTGCGACCACGTGGCGCCGCCACACCAGCCTGCGAAGCATTTTCCGGTAGGGCCGCGGCTCTGGCGACAGCTCCCACGCCCGAAGAGCCAGGAGGGAAAGCCGTGCCTCGTTGGAAAGCTCTTTGGCAGCCGCTCGCGTGGCCCCACAGCCCGTGGGGCTGCGGGCTTTCCGGCAGCCATCAGCCTCGGCGACACCGGCGCCCACGTGGCGCCGCCACACCAGCCTGCGAAGCATTTTCCGGTAGGGCCGCGGCTCTGACGACAGCTCCCACGCCCGAAGAGCCAGGAGGGAAAGCCGTGCCTCGTTGGAAAGCTCTTTGGCAGCCGCTCGCGTGGCCCCACAGCCCGTGGGGCTGCGGGCTTTCCGGCGGCCGTCAGCCTCGGCGACACCAGCGCCCACGTGGCGCCGCCGCGCCAGCCTGCGAAGCATTTTCCAGTAGGGCCGCGTCTCTGGCGACAGCTCCCACGCCCGAAGAGACAGGAGGGAAAGCCGTGCCTCGTTGGAAAGCTCTTTGGCAGCCGCTCGCGTGGCCCCACAGCCCGTGGGGCTGCGGGCTTTCCGGCGGCCGTCAGCCTTGGCGACACCGGCGCCCGCGTGGGGCCGCCGCGCCAGCCTGCGAAGCATTTTCCGGTAGGGCCGCGGCTCTGGCGACAGCTCCCACGCCCGAAGAGCCAGGAGGGAAAGCCGTGCCTCGTTGGAAAACTCTTCGGCAGCTGCTCGCGTGGTCCCACAGCCCGTGGGGCTGCGGGATTTCCCGCGGCCGTCAGCCTCGGTGACACAAGTGCACACGTGGCGCCGCCGCGCCAGCCTGCGAAGCATTTTCCGGTAGGGCCGCGGCTCTGGCGACAGATCCCACGCCCGAAGAGCCAGGAGGGAAAGCCGTGCCTCGTTGGAAAGCTCTTTGGCAGCCGCTCGCGTGGCCCCACAGCCCGTGGGGCTGCGGGCTTTCTGGCGGCCGTCAGCCTCGGCGACACCAGTGCCCACGTGGAGCCGCCACGCCAGCCTGCGAAGCATTTTCCAGTAGGGCCGCGTCTCTGGCGACAGCTCCCACGCCCAAAGAGACAGGAGGGAAAGCCGTGCCTCGTTGGAAAGCTCTTTGGCAGCCTCTCGCGTGGCCCCACAGCCCGTGGGGCTGCGGGCTTTCCGGCGGCCGTCAGCCTCGGCGACAACGGCGCCCACGTGGCGCCGCTACGCCAGCGTGCGAAGCATTTTCCGGTAGGGCCGTGGCTCTGGCGACAGCTCCCACGCCCGAAGAGCCAGGAGGGAAAGCCGTGCCTCGTTGGAAAGCTCTTTGGCAGCCGCTCGCGTGGCCCCACAGCCCGTGGGGCTGCGGGCTTTCCGGCGGCCGTCAGCCTCGGCGACACAAGTGCCCACGTGTCGCTGCCGCGCCAGCCTGCAAAGCATTTTCTGGTAGGGACGCGGCTCTGGCGACAGCTCCCACGCCCGAAGAGCCAGGAGGGAAAGCCGTGCCTCGTTGGAAAGCTCTTTGGCAGCCGCTCGCGTGGCCCCAAAGCCCATGGGGCTGCGGGCTTTCCGGCGGCCGTCAGCCTCGGCGACACCAGTGCCCACGTGGCGCCGCCGCGCCAGCCTGCGAAGCATTTTCCGGTAGGGCCGCGGCTCTGGCGACAGCTCCCACGCCCAAAGAGCCATGAGGGAAAGCCATGCGCGTTGGAAAGCTCTTTGGCAGCCGCTCGCGTGGCCCCACAGCCCGTGGGGCTGCGGGCTTTCCGGCGGCCGTCAGCCTCGGCGACACAAGTGCCCACGTGGAGCTGCCGCGCCAGCCTGCGAAGCATTTTCCGGTAGGGCCGCGTCTCTGGCGACAGCTCCCACACCCGAAGAGCCAGGAGGGAAAGCCGTGCCTCGTTGGAAAGCTCTTTGGCAGCCGCTCGCGTGGTCCCACAGCCCGTGGGGCTGCGGGCTTTCCGGCGGCCGTCAGCCTCGGCCACAGCTGCGCCCACGTGTCGCCGCCGCGCCAGCGTGCGAAGCATTTTCCGGTAGGGCCGCGGCTCTGGCGACAGCTCCCACGCCCGAAGAGCCAGGAGGGAAAGCCGTGCCTCGTTGGAAAGCTCTTTGGCAGCCGCTCGCGTGGCCCCACAGCCCGTGGGGCTGCGGGCTTTCCGGCGGCCGTCAGCCTCGGCGACACCGGCGCCCACGTGGCGCCGCCGCTCCAGCCTGCGAAGCATTTTCCGGTAGGGCCGCGGCTCTGGCGACAGCTCCCACGCCCGAAGAGCCAGGAGGGAAAGCCGTGCCTCGTTGGAAAGCTCTTTGGCAGCCGCTCGCTTGGACCCACAGCCCGTGGGGCTGCGGGCTTTCCGGCGGCCGTCAGCCTCGGCGACACCAGCGCCCACGTGGCGCCGCCGCGCCAGCCTGCGAAGCATTTTCCGGTAGGGCCGCGGCTCTGGCGACAGCTCCCACGCCCGAAGAGCCAGGAGGGAAAGCCGAGCCTCGTTGGAAAGCTCTTTGGCAGCCGCTCGCGTGGCCCCACAGCCCGTGGGGCTGCGGGGTTTCTGGCGGCCGTCAGCCTCGGCAACACCAGTGCCCGCGTGCCGCCGCCGCACCAGCCTGGGAAGCATTTTCCAGTAGGGCCGCGGCTCTGGCGACAGCTCCCAAGCCCGAAGAGCCAGGAGGGAAAGCCGTGCCTCGTTGGAAAGCTCTTTGGCAGCCGCTCGCGTGGCCCCACAGCCCGTGGGGCTGCGGGCTTTCCGGCGGCCGTCAGCCTCGGCGACACCGGCGCCCACGTGGCGACGCCGCGCCAGCCTGCAAAGCATTTTCCGGTAGGGCCGCGGCTCTGGCGACAGCTCCCATGCCCGAAGAGCCAGGAGGGAAAGCCGTGCCTCGTTGGAAAGCACTTTGGCAGCCGCTCGCGTGGCCCCACAGCCCGTGGGGCTGCGGGCTTTCCGGCGGCCGTCAGCCTCGGCGACACCAGTGCCCACGTGGCGCCGCCACGCCAGCCTGCGAAGCATTTTCCGGTAGGGCCGCGTCTCTGGCGACAGCTCCCACGCCCGAAGAGCCATGAGGGAAAGCCGTGCCTCGTTGGAAAGCTCTTTGGCAGCCGCTCGCGTGGCCCCACAGCCCGTGGGGCTGCGGGCTTTCTGGCGGCCGTCAGCCTTGGCGACACCGGCGCCCACGTGGCGCCGCCGCGCCAGCCTGGGAAGCATTTTCCGGTAGGGCCGCGGCTCTGGCGACAGCTCCCACGCCCGAAGAGCCAGGAGGGAAAGCCGTGCCTCGTTGGAAAGCTCTTTGGCAGCCGCTCGCGTGGCCCCACAGCCCGTGGGGCTGCGGGCTTTCCGGCGGCCGTCAGCCTCGGCGACACAAGTGCACACGTGTCGCCGCCGCGCCAGCCTGCGAAGCATTTTCCGGTAGGGCCGCGGCTCTGGCGACAGCTCCCACGCCCGAAGAGCCAGGAGGGAAAGCCGTGCCTCGTTGGAAAACTCTTCGGCAGCTGCTCGCGTGGTCCCACAGCCCGTGGGGCTGCGGGCTTTCCCGCGGCCGTCAGCCTCGGTGACACAAGTGCACACGTGGCGCCGCCGCGCCAGCCTGCGAAGCATTTTCCGGTAGGGCCGCGGCTCTGGCGACAGCTCCCACGCCCGAAGAGGCAGGAGGGAAAGCCGTGCCTCCTTGGAAAGCTCTTTGGCAGCCGCTCGCGTGGCCCCACAGCCCGTGGGGCTGCGGGCTTTCCGGCGGCCGTCAGCCTCGGCGACACCAGTGCCCACGTGGCGCCGCCGTGCCAGCCTGCGAAGCGTTTTCCGGTAGGGCCGCGGCTCTGGCGACAGCTCCCACGCCCGAAGAGCCAGAAGGGAAAGCCGTGCCTCGTTGGAAAGCTCTTTGGCAGCCTCTCGCGTGGACCCACAGCCCTTGGGGCTTCGGGCTTTCCGGAGGCCGTCAGCCTCGGCGACACCGGTGCCCACGTGGCGCCGCCGCGCCAGCCTGCAAAGCATTTTCCGGTAGGGCCGCGGCTCTGGCGACAGCTCCCACGCCCAAAGAGCCAGGAGGGAAAGCCGTGCCTCGTTGGAAAGCTCTTTGGCAGCCGCTCGCGTGGCCCCACAGCCCGCGGGGCTGCGGGCTTTCCGGCGGCCGTCAGCCTCGGCGACACCAGCGCCCACGTGGCGCCGCCACGCCAGCCTGCGAAGCATTTTCCAGTAGGGCCGCGTCTCTGGCGACAGCTCCCAAGCCCGAAGAGACAGGAGGGAAAGCCGTGCCTCGTTGGAAAGCTCTTTGGCAGCCGCTCGTGTGGCCCCATAGCCCGTGGGGCTGCGGGCTTTCTGGCGGCCGTCAGCCTTGGCGACACCGGCGCCCACGTGGCGCCGCCGCGCCAGCCTGGGAAGCATTTTCCGGTAGGGCCGCGGCTCTGGCGACAGCTCCCACGCCCGAAGAGCCAGGAGGGAAAGCCGTGCCTCGTTGGAAAGCTCTTTGGCAGCCGCTCGCGTGGCCCCACAGCCCGTGGGGCTGCGGGCTTTCCGGCGGCCGTCAGCCTCGGCGACACCAGTGCCCACGTGGCGCCGCCACGCCAGCCTGCGAAGCATTTTCCGGTAGGGCCGCGGCTCTGGCGACAGCTCCCACGCCCGAAGAGCCAGGAGGGAAAGCCGTGCCTCGTTGGAAAACTCTTCGGCAGCTGCTCGCGTGGTCCCACAGCCCGTGGGGCTGCGGGATTTCCCGCGGCCGTCAGCCTCGGTGACACAAGTGCACACGTGGCGCCGCCGCGCCAGCCTGCGAAGCATTTTCCGGTAGGGCCGCGGCTCTGGCGACAGCTCCCACGCCCGAAGAGCCAGGAGGGAAAGCCGTGCCTCGTTGGAAAGCTCTTTGGCAGCCGCTCGCGTGGCCCCAAAGCCCGTGGGGCTGCGGGCTTTCCGGCGGCCGTCAGCCTCGGCGACACCAGTGCCCACGTGGCGCCGCCGCGCCAGCCTGCGAAGCATTTTCCGGTAGGGCCGCGGCTCTGGCGACAGCTCCCACGCCCAAAGAGCCATGAGGGAAAGCCGTGCCTCGTTGGAAAGCTCTTTGGCAGCCGCTCGCGTGGCCCCACAGCCCCTGGGGCTGCGGGCTTTCCGGCGGCCGTCAGCCTCGGCGAAACCAGCGCCCACGTGGCGCCGCCGCGCCAGCCTGCGAAGCATTTTCCGGTAGGGCCGCGGCTCTGGCGACAGCTCCCACGCCCAAAGAGCCATGAGGGAAAGCCATGCGCGTTGGAAAGCTCTTTGGCAGCCGCTCGCGTGGCCCCACAGCCCGTGGGGCTGCGGGCTTTCCGGCGGCCGTCAGCCTCGGCGACACAAGTGCCCACGTGGCGCTGCCGCGCCAGCCTGCGAAGCATTTTCCGGTAGGGCCGCGTCTCTGGCGACAGCTCCCACACCCGAAGAGCCAGGAGGGAAAGCCGTGCCTCGTTGGAAAGCTCTTTGGCAGCCGCTCGCGTGGTCCCACAGCCCGTGGGGCTGCGGGCTTTCCGGCGGCCGTCAGCCTCGGCCACAGCTGCGCCCACGTGTCGCCGCCGCGCCAGCCTGCGAAGCATTTTCCGGTAGGGCCGCGGCTCTGGCGACAGCTCCCACGCCCGAAGAGCCAGGAGGGAAAGCCGTGCCTCGTTGGAAAGCTCTTTGGCAGCCGCTCGCGTGGCCCCACAGCCCGTGGGGCTGCGGGCTTTCCGGCGGCCGTCAGCCTCGGCGACACCTGCGACCACGTGGCGCCGCCGCTCCAGCCTGCGAAGCATTTTCCGGTAGGGCCGCGGCTCTGGCGACAGCTCCCACGCCCGAAGAGCCAGGAGGGAAAGCCGTGCCTCGTTGGAAAGCTCTTTGGCAGCCGCTCGCGTGGCCCCACAGCCCGTGGGGCTGCGGGCTTTCCGGCGGCCGTCAGCCTCGGCGACACCAGCGCCCACGTGGCGCCGCCGCGCCAGCCTGCGAAGCATTTTCCGGTAGGGCCGCGGCTCTGGCGACAGCTCCCACGCCCGAAGAGCCAGGAGGGAAAGCCGAGCCTCGTTGGAAAGCTCTTTGGCAGCCGCTCGCGTGGCCCCACAGCCCGTGGGGCTGCGGGGTTTCTGGCGGCCGTCAGCCTCGGCAACACCAGTGCCCGCGTGCCGCCGCCGCACCAGCCTGGGAAGCATTTTCCAGTAGGGCCGCGGCTCTGGCGACAGCTCCCAAGCCCGAAGAGCCAGGAGGGAAAGCCGTGCCTCCTTGGAAAGCTCTTTGGCAGCCGCTCGCGTGGCCCCACAGCCCGTGGGGCTGCGGGCTTTCCGGCGGCCGTCAGCCTCGGCGACACCGGCGCCCACGTGGCGCCGCCACGCCAGCCTGCAAAGCATTTTCCGGTAGGGCCGCGGCTCTGGCGACAGATCCCATGCCCGAAGAGCCAGGAGGGAAAGCCGTGCCTCGTTGGAAAGCACTTTGGCAGCCGCTCGCGTGGCCCCACAGCCCGTGGGGCTGCGGGCTTTCCGGCGGCCGTCAGCCTCGGCGACACCAGTGTCCACGTGGCGCTGCCACGCCAGCCTGCGAAGCATTTTCCGGTAGGGCCGCGTCTCTGGCGACAGCTCCCACGCCCGAAGAGCCATGAGGGAAAGTCGTGCCTCGTTGGAAAGCTCTTTGGCAGCCGCTCGCGTGGCCCCACAGCCCGTGGGGCTGCGGGCTTTCTGGCGGCCGTCAGCCTTGGCGACACCGGCACCCACGTGGCGCCGCCGCGCCAGCCTGGGAAGCATTTTCCGGTAGGGCCGCGGCTCTGGCGACAGCTCCCACGCCCGAAGAGCCAGGAGGGAAAGCCGTGCCTCGTTGGAAAGCTCTTTGGCAGCCGCTCGCGTGGCCCCACAGCCCGTGGGGCTGCGGGCTTTCCGGCGGCCGTCAGCCTCGGCGACACAAGTGCACACGTGTCGCCGCCGCGCCAGCCTGCGAAGCATTTTCCGGTAGGGCCGCGGCTCTGGCGACAGCTCCCACGCCCGAAGAGCCAGGAGGGAAAGCCGTGCCTCGTTGGAAAACTCTTCGGCAGCTGCTCGCGTGGTCCCACAGCCCGTGGGGCTGCGGGGTTTCTGGCGGCCGTCAGCCTCGGCAACACCAGTGCCCGCGTGCCGCCGCCGCACCAGCCTGGGAAGCATTTTCCAGTAGGGCCGCGGCTCTGGCGACAGCTCCCAAGCCCGAAGAGCCAGGAGGGAAAGCCGTGCCTCGTTGGAAAGCTCTTTGGCAGCCGCTCGCGTGGCCCCACAGCCCGTGGGGCTGCGGGCTTTCCGGCGGCCGTCAGCCTCGGCGACACCGGCGCCCACGTGGCGACGCCGCGCCAGCCTGCAAAGCATTTTCCGGTAGGGCCGCGGCTCTGGCGACAGCTCCCATGCCCGAAGAGCCAGGAGGGAAAGCCGTGCCTCGTTGGAAAGCACTTTGGCAGCCGCTCGCGTGGCCCCACAGCCCGTGGGGCTGCGGGCTTTCCGGCGGCCGTCAGCCTCGGCGACACCAGTGCCCACGTGGCGCCGCCACGCCAGCCTGCGAAGCATTTTCCGGTAGGGCCGCGGCTCTGGCGACAGCTCCCACGCCCGAAGAGCCATGAGGGAAAGCCGTGCCTCGTTGGAAAGCTCTTTGGCAGCCGCTCGCGTGGCCCCACAGCCCGTGGGGCTGCGGGCTTTCTGGCGACCGTCAGCCTTGGCGACACCGGCGCCCACGTGGCGCCGCCGCGCCAGCCTGGGAAGCATTTTCCGGTAGGGCCGCGGCTCTGGCGACAGCTCCCACGCCCGAAGAGCCAGGAGGGAAAGCCGTGCCTCGTTGGAAAGCTCTTTGGCAGCCGCTCGCGTGGCCCCACAGCCCGTGGGGCTGCGGGCTTTCCGGCGGCCGTCAGCCTCGGCGACACAAGTGCACACGTGTCGCCGCCGCGCCAGCCTGCGAAGCATTTTCCGGTAGGGCCGCGGCTCTGGCGACAGCTCCCACGCCCGAAGAGCCAGGAGGGAAAGCCGTGCCTCGTTGGAAAACTCTTCGGCAGCTGCTCGCGTGGTCCCACAGCCCGTGGGGCTGCGGGATTTCCCGCGGCCGTCAGCCTCGGTGACACAAGTGCACACGTGGCGCCGCCGCGCCAGCCTGCGAAGCATTTTCCGGTAGGGCCGCGGCTCTGGCGACAGCTCCCACGCCCGAAGAGCCAGGAGGGAAAGCCGTGCCTCGTTGGAAAGCTCTTTGGCAGCCGCTCGCGTGGCCCCACAGCCCGTGGGGCTGCGGGCTTTCCGTCGGCCGTCAGCCTCAGCGACACCAGTGCCCACGTGGCGCCGCCGTGCCAGCCTGCGAAGCGTTTTCCGGTAGGGCCGCGGCTCTGGCGACAGCTCCCACGCCCGAAGAGCCAGAAGGGAAAGCCGTGCCTCGTTGGAAAGCTCTTTGGCAGCCTCTCGCGTGGACCCACAGCCCGTGGGGCTTCGGGCTTTCCGGAGGCCGTCAGCCTCGGCGACACCGGTGCCCACGTGGCGCCGCCGCGCCAGCCTGCAAAGCATTTTCCGGTAGGGCCGCGGCTCTGGCGACAGCTCCCACGCCCAAAGAGCCAGGAGGGAAAGCCGTGCCTCGTTGGAAAGCTCTTTGGCAGCCGCTCGTGTGGCCCCACAGCCCGTGGGGCTGCGGGCTTTCTGGCGGCCGTCAGCCTTGGCGACACCGGCGCCCACGTGGCGCCGCCGCGCCAGCCTGGGAAGCATTTTCCGGTAGGGCCGCGGCTCTGGCGACAGCTCCCACGCCCGAAGAGCCAGGAGGGAAAGCCGTGCCTCGTTGGAAAGCTCTTTGGCAGCCGCTCGCGTGGCCCCACAGCCCGTGGGGCTGCGGGCTTTCCGGCGGCCGTCAGCCTCGGCGACACCAGTGCCCACGTGGCGCCGCCACGCCAGCCTGCGAAGCATTTTCCGGTAGGGCCGCGGCTCTGGCGACAGCTCCCACGCCCGAAGAGCCAGGAGGGAAAGCCGTGCCTCGTTGGAAAACTCTTCGGCAGTTGCTCGCGTGGTCCCACAGCCCGTGGGGCTGCGGGATTTCCCGCGGCCGTCAGCCTCGGTGACACAAGTGCACACGTGGCGCCGCCGCGCCAGCCTGCGAAGCATTTTCCGGTAGGGCCGCGGCTGTGGCGACAGCTCCCACGCCCGAAGAGCCAGGAGGGAAAGCCGTGCCTCGTTGGAAAGCTCTTTGGCAGCCGCTCGCGTGGCCCCAAAGCCCGTGGGGCTGCGGGCTTTCCGGCGGCCGTCAGCCTCGGCGACACCAGTGCCCACGTGGCGCCGCCGCGCCAGCCTGCGAAGCATTTTCCGGTAGGGCCGCGGCTCTGGCGACAGCTCCCACGCCCAAAGAGCCATGAGGGAAAGCCGTGCCTCGTTGGAAAGCTCTTTGGCAGCCGCTCGCGTGGCCCCACAGCCCCTGGGGCTGCGGGCTTTCCGGCGGCCGTCAGCCTCGGCGAAACCAGCGCCCACGTGGCGCCGCCGCGCCAGCCTGCGAAGCATTTTCCGGTAGGGCCGCGGCTCTGGCGACAGCTCCCACGCCCAAAGAGCCATGAGGGAAAGCCATGCGCGTTGGAAAGCTCTTTGGCAGCCGCTCGCGTGGCCCCACAGCCCGTGGGGCTGCGGGCTTTCCGGCGGCCGTCAGCCTCGGCGACACAAGTGCCCACGTGGCGGTGCCGCGCCAGCCTGCGAAGCATTTTCCGGTAGGGCCGCGTCTCTGGCGACAGCTCCCACACCCGAAGAGCCAGGAGGGAAAGCCGTGCCTCGTTGGAAAGCTCTTTGGCAGCCGCTCGCGTGGTCCCACAGCCCCTGGGGCTGCGGGCTTTCCGGCGGCCGTCAGCCTCGGCCACAGCTGCGCCCACGTGTCGCCGCCGCGCCAGCCTGCGAAGCATTTTCCGGTAGGGCCGCGGCTCTGGCGACAGCTCCCACGCCCGAAGAGCCAGGAGGGAAAGCTGTGCCTCCTTGGAAAGCTCTTTGGCAGCCGCTCGCGTGGCCCCACAGCCCGTGGGGCTGCGGGCTTTCCGGCGGCCGTCAGCCTCGGCGACACCTGCGACCACGTGGCGCCGCCGCTCCAGCCTGCGAAGCATTTTCTGGTAGGGCCGCGGCTCTGGCGACAGCTCCCACGCCCGAAGAGCCAGGAGGGAAAGCCGTGCCTCGTTGGAAAGCTCTTTGGCAGCCGCTCGCGTGGCCCCACAGCCCGTGGGGCTGCGGGCTTTCCGGCGGCCGTCAGCCTCGGCGACACCAGCGCCCACGTGGCGCCGCCGCGCCAGCCTGCGAAGCATTTTCCGGTAGGGCCGCGGCTCTGGCGACAGCTCCCACGCCCGAAGAGCCAGGAGGGAAAGCCGAGCCTCGTTGGAAAGCTCTTTGGCAGCCGCTCGCGTGGCCCCACAGCCCGTGGGGCTGCGGGGTTTCTGGCGGCCGTCAGCCTTGGCAACACCAGTGCCCGCGTGCCGCCGCCGCACCAGCCTGGGAAGCATTTTCCAGTAGGGCCGCGGCTCTGGCGACAGCTCCCAAGCCCGAAGAGACAGGAGGGAAAGCCGTGCCTCCTTGGAAAGCTCTTTGGCAGCCGCTCGCGTGGCCCCACAGCCCCTGGGGCTGCGGGCTTTCCGGCGGCCGTCAGCCTCGGCGACACCGGCGCCCACGTGGCGCCGCCGCGCCAGCCTGCAAAGCATTTTCCGGTAGGGCCGCGGCTCTGGCGACAGATCCCATGCCCGAAGAGCCAGGAGGGAAAGCCGTGCCTCGTTGGAAAGCACTTTGGCAGCCGCTCGCGTGGCCCCACAGCCCGTGGGGCTGCGGGCTTTCCGGCGGCCGTCAGCCTCGGCGACACCAGTGTCCACGTGGCGCTGCCACGCCAGCCTGCGAAGCATTTTCCGGTAGGGCCGCGTCTCTGGCGACAGCTCCCACGCCCGAAGAGCCAGGAGGGAAAGCCGTGCCTCGTTGGAAAGCTCTTTGGCAGCCGCTCGCGTGGCCCCACAGCCCGTGGGGCTGCGGGCTTTCTGGCGGCCGTCAGCCTTGGCGACACCGGCGCCCACGTGGCGCCGCCGCGCCAGCCTGGGAAGCATTTTCCGGTAGGGCCGCGGCTCTGGCGACAGCTCCCTCGCCCGAAGAGCCAGGAGGGAAAGCCGTGCCTCGTTGGAAAGCTCTTTGGCAGCCGCTCGCGTGGCCCCACAGCCCGTGGGGCTGCGGGCTTTCCGGCGGCCGTCAGCCTCGGCGACACAAGTGCACACGTGTCGCCGCCGCGCCAGCCTGCGAAGCATTTTCCGGTAGGGCCGCGGCTCTGGCGACAGCTCCCACGCCCGAAGAGCCAGGAGGGAAAGCCGTGCCTCGTTGGAAAACTCTTCAGCAGCTGCTCGCGTGGTCCCACAGCCCGTGGGGCTGCGGGATTTCCCGCGGCCGTCAGCCTCGGTGACACAAGTGCACACGTGGCGCCGCCGCGCCAGCCTGCGAAGCATTTTCCGGTAGGGCCGCGGCTCTGGCGACAGCTCCCACGCCCGAAGAGCCAGGAGGGAAAGCCGTGCCTCGTTGGAAAGCTCTTTGGCAGCCGCTCGCGTGGCCCCACAGCCCGTGGGGCTGCGGGCTTTCCGTCGGCCGTCAGCCTCGGCGACACCAGTGCCCACGTGGCGCCGCCGTGCCAGCCTGCGAAGCGTTTTCCGGTAGGGCCGCGGCTCTGGCGACAGCTCCCACGCCCGAAGAGCCAGAAGGGAAAGCCGTGCCTCGTTGGAAAGCTCTTTGGCAGCCTCTCGCGTGGACCCACAGCCCGTGGGGCTTCGGGCTTTCCGGAGGCCGTCAGCCTCGGCGACACCGGTGCCCACGTGGCGCCGCCGCGCCAGCCTGCAAAGCATTTTCCGGTAGGGCCGCGGCTCTGGCGACAGCTCCCACGCCCAAAGAGCCAGGAGGGAAAGCCGTGCCTCGTTGGAAAGCTCTTTGGCAGCCGCTCGCGTGGACCCACAGCCCGCGGGGCTGCGGGCTTTCCGGCGGCCGTCAGCCTCGGCGACACCAGCGCCCACGTGGCGCCGCCACGCCAGCCTGCGAAGCATTTTCCAGTAGGGCCGCGTCTCTGGCGACAGCTCCCAACCCCGAAGAGACAGGAGGGAAAGCCGTGCCTCGTTGGAAAGCTCTTTGGCAGCCGCTCACGTGGACGCACAGCCCGTGGGGCTGCGGGCTTTCCGGCGGCTGTCAGCCTCGGCGACACCGGCGCCCACGTGGCGCCGCCGCGCCAGCCTGTGAAGCATTTTCCGGTAGGGCCGCGGCTCTGGCGACAGCTCCCACGCCCGAAGAGCCAGGAGGGAAAGCCGTGCCTCGTTGGAAAGCTCTTTGGCAGCCGCTCGCGTGGCCCCACAGCCCGTGGGGCTGCGGGCTTTCCGGCGGCCGTCAGCCTCGGCGACACCAGTGCCCACGTGGCGCCGCCACGCCAGCCTGCGAAGCATTTTCCGGTAGGGCCGCGGCTCTGGCGACAGCTCCCACGCCCGAAGAGCCAGGAGGGAAAGCCGTGCCTCGTTGGAAAACTCTTCGGCAGCTGCTCGCGTGGTCCCACAGCCCGTGGGGCTGCGGGATTTCCGGCGGCCGTCAGCCTCGGTGACACAAGTGCACACGTGGCGCCGCCGCGCCAGCCTGCGAAGCATTTTCCGGTAGGGCCGCGGCTGTGGCGACAGCTCCCACGGCCGAAGAGCCAGGAGGGAAAGCCGTGCCTCGTTGGAAAGCTTTTTGGCAGCCGCCCGCGTGGCCCCACAGCCCGTGGGGCTGCGGGCTTTCCGGCGGCCGTCAGCCTCGGCGACACAAGTGCACACGTGGCGCCGCCGCGCCAGCCTGCGAAGCATTTTCCGGTAGGGCCGCGGCTCTGGCGACAGCTCCCACGCCCAAAGAGCCAGGAGGGAAAGCCGTGCCTCGTTGGAAAGCTCTTTGGCAGCCGCTCGCGTGGCCCCACAGCCCGTGGGGCTGCGGGCTTTCCGGCGGCCGTCAGCCTCGGCGACACCGGCGCCCACGTGGCGACGCCGCGCCAGCCTGCAAAGCATTTTCCGGTAGGGCCGCGGCTCTGGCGACAGCTCCCACGCCCAAAGAGCCAGGAGGGAAAGCCGTGCCTCGTTGGAAAGCTCTTTGGCAGCTGCTCGCGTGGCCCCACAGCCCGCGGGGCTGCGGGCTTTCCGGCGGCCGTCAGCCTCGGCGACACCAGCGCCCACGTGGCGCCGCCGCGCCAGCCTGCGAAGCATTTTCCGCTAGGGCCGCGGCTCTGGCGACAGCTCCCACGCCCGAAGAGCCAGGAGGGAAAGCCGTGCCTCGTTGGAAAGGTCTTTGGCAGCCGCTCACGTGGACCCACAGCCCGTGGGGCTGCGGGCTTTCCGGCGGCCGTCAGCCTCGGCGACACCAGTGCCCACGTGGCTCCGCCACGCCAGCTTGCGAAGCATTTTCCAGTAGGGCCGCGTCTCTGGTGACAGCTCCCACGCCCGAAGAGACAGGAGGGAAAGCCGTGCCTCGTTGGAAAGCTCTTTGGCAGCCGCTCGCGTGGCCCCACAGCAAGTGGGGCTACGGGCTTTCTGGCGGCCGTCAGCCTCGGCGACACCGGCGCCCACGTGGCGCCGCCGCGCCAGCCTGGGAAGCATTTTCCGGTAGGGCCGCGGCTCTGGCGACAGCTCCCACGCCCGAAGAGCCAGGAGGGAAACCGTGCCTCGTTGGAAAGCTCTTTGGCAGCCGCTCGCGTGGTCCCACAGCCCGTGGGGCTGCGGGATTTCCCGCGGCCGTCAGCCTCGGTGACACAAGTGCACACGTGGCGCCGCCGCGCCAGCCTGCGAAGCATTTTCCGGTAGGGCCGCGGCTCTGGCGACAGCTCCCACGCCCGAAGAGCCAGGAGGGAAAGCCGTGCCTCGTTGGAAAGCTCTTTGGCAGCCGCTCGCGTGGCCCCACAGCCCGTGGGGCTGCGGGCTTTCCGTCGGCCGTCAGCCTCGGCGACACCAGTGCCCACGTGGCGCCGCCGTGCCAGCCTGCGAAGCGTTTTCCGGTAGGGCCGCGGCTCTGGCGACAGCTCCCACGCCCGAAGAGCCAGGAGGGAAAGCCGTGCCTCGTTGGAAAGCTCTTTGGCAGCCGCTCGCGTGGACCCACAGCCCGTGGGGCTTCGGGCTTTCCGGCGGCCGTCAGCCTCGGCGACACCGGTGCCCACGTGGCGCCGCCGCGCCAGCCTGCAAAGCATTTTCCGGTAGGGCCGCGGCTCTGGCGACAGCTCCCACGCCCAAAGAGCCAGGAGGGAAAGCCGTGCCTCGTTGGAAAGCTCTTTGGCAGCCGCTCGCGTGGCCCCACAGCCCGCGGGGCTGCGGGCTTTCCGGCGGCCGTCAGCCTCGGCGACACCAGCGCCCACGTGGCGCCGCCACGCCAGCCTGCGAAGCATTTTCCAGTAGGGCCGCGTCTCTGGCGACAGCTCCCAAGCCCGAAGAGACAGGAGGGAAAGCCGTGCCTCGTTGGAAAGCTCTTTGGCAGCCGCTCGCGTGGCCCCACAGCCCGTGGGGCTGCGGGCTTTCTGGCGGCCGTCAGCCTTGGCGACACCGGCGCCCACGTGGCACCGCCGCGCCAGCCTGGGAAGCATTTTCTGGTAGGGCCGCGGCTCTGGCGACAGCTCCCACGCCCGAAGAGCCAGGAGGGAAAGCCGTGCCTCGTTGGAAAGCTCTTTGGCAGCCGCTCGCGTGGCCCCACAGCCCGTGGGGCTGCGGGCTTTCCGGCGGCCGTCAGCCTCGGCGACACCAGTGCCCACGTGGCGCCGCCACGCCAGCCTGCGAAGCATTTTCCGGTAGGGCCGCGGCTCTGGCGACAGCTCCCACGCCCGAAGAGCCAGGAGGGAAAGCCGTGCCTCGTTGGAAAACTCTTCGGCAGCTGCTCGCGTGGTCCCACAGCCCGTCGGGCTGCGGGATTTCCCGCGGCCGTCAGCCTCGGTGACACAAGTGCACACGTGGCGCCGCCGCGCCAGCCTGCGAAGCATTTTCCGGTAGGGCCGCGGCTGTGGCGACAGCTCCCACGCCCGAAGAGCCAGGAGGGAAAGCCGTGCCTCGTTGGAAAGCTCTTTGGCAGCCGCTCGCGTGGCCCCACAGCCCGTGGGGCTGCGGGCTTTCCGGCGGCCGTCAGCCTCGGCGACACCAGTGCCCACGTGGCGCCGCCGCGCCAGCCTGCGAAGCATTTTCCGGTAGGGCCGTGGCTCTGGCGACAGCTCCCACGCCCGAAGAGCCAGGAGGGAAAGCCGTGCCTCGTTGGAAAGCTCTTTGGCAGCCGCTCACGTGGACCCACAGCCCGTGGGGCTTCGGGCTTTCCGGAGGCCGTCAGCCTCGGCGACACCGGTGCCCACGTGGCGCCGCCACGTCAGCCTGCAAAGCATTTTCCGGTAGGGCCGCGGCTCTGGCGACAGCTCCCACGCCCGAAGAGCCAGGAGGGAAAGCCGTGCCTCGTTGGAAAGCACTTTGGCAGCCGCTCGCGTGCCCCCAAAGCCCGTGGGGCTGCGGGCTTTCCGGCGGCCGTCAGCCTCGGCGACACCGGCGCCCACGTGGCGACGCCGCGCCAGCCTGCAAAGCATTTTCCGGTAGGGCCGCGGCTCTGGCGACAGCTCCCACGCCCAAAGAGCCAGGAGGGAAAGCCGTGCCTCGTTGGAAAGCTCTTTGGCAGCTGCTCGCGTGGCCCCACAGCCCGCGGGGCTGCGGGCTTTCCGTCGGCCGTCAGCCTCGGCGACACCAGCGCCCACGTGGCGCCGCCGCGCCAGCCTGCGAAGCATTTTCCGGTAGGGCCGCGGCTCTGGCGACAGCTCCCACGCCCAAAGAGCCAGGAGGGAAAGCCGTGCCTCGTTGGAAAGCTCTTTGGCAGCCGCTCGCGTGGCCCCACAGCCCGTGGGGCTGCAGGCTTTCCGGAGGCCGTCAGCCTCGGCGACACCAGTGCCGACGTGGCGCCGCCGCGCCAGCCTGCGAAGCATTTTCCGGTAGGGCCGCGGCTCTGGCGACAGCTCCCACGCCCGAAGAGCCAGAAGGGAAAGCCGTGCCTCGTTGGAAAGCTCTTTGGCAGCCTCTCGCGTGGACCCACAGCCCGTGGGGCTTCGGGCTTTCCGGAGGCCGTCAGCCTCGGCGACACCGGTGCCCACGTGGCGCCGCCGCGCCAGCCTGCGAAGCATTTTCCGGTAGGGCCGCGGCTGTGGCGACAGCTCCCACGCCCGAAGAGCCAGGAGGGAAAGCCGTGCCTCGTTGGAAAGCTCTTTGGCAGCCGCTCGCGTGGCCCCACAGCCCGTGGGGCTGTGGGCTTTCTGGCGGCCGTCAGCCTTGGCGACACCGGCGCCCACGTGGCGCCGCCGCGCCAGCCTGGGAAGCATTTTCCGGTAGGGCCGCGGCTCTGGCGACAGCTCCCACGCCCGAAGAGCCAGGAGGGAAAGCCGTGCCTCGTTGGAAAGCTCTTTGGCAGCCGCTCGCGTGGCCCCACAGCCCGTGGGGCTGCGGGCTTTCCGGCGGCCGTCAGCCTCGGCGACACCAGTGCCCACGTGGCGCCGCCACGCCAGCCTGCGAAGCATTTTCCGGTAGGGCCGCGGCTCTGGCGACAGCTCCCACGCCCGAAGAGCCAGGAGGGAAAGCCGTGCCTCGTTGGAAAACTCTTCGGCAGCTGCTCGCGTGGTCCCACAGCCCGTGGGGCTGCGGGATTTCCCGCGGCCGTCAGCCTCGGTGACACAAGTGCACACGTGGCGCCGCCGCGCCAGCCTGCGAAGCATTTTCCGGTAGGGCCGCGGCTGTGGCGACAGCTCCCACGCCCGAAGAGCCAGGAGGGAAAGCCGTGCCTCGTTGGAAAGCTCTTTGGCAGCCGCTCGCGTGGCCCCACAGCCCGTGGGGCTGCGGGCTTTCCGGCGGCCGTCAGCCTCGGCGACACCAGTGCCCACGTGGCGCCGCCGCGCCAGCCTGCGAAGCATTTTCCGGTAGGGCCGCGGCTCTGGCGACAGCTCCCACGCCCAAAGAGCCATGAGGGAAAGCCGTGCCTCGTTGGAAAGCTCTTTGGCAGCCGCTCGCGTGGCCCCACAGCCCCTGGGGCTGCGGGCTTTCCGGCGGCCGTCAGCCTCGGCGAAACCTGCGCCCACGTGGCGCCGCCGCGCCAGCCTGCGAAGCATTTTCCGGTAGGGCCGCGGCTCTGGCGACAGCTCCCACGCCCAAAGAGCCATGAGGGAAAGCCATGCACGTTGGAAAGCTCTTTGGCAGCCGCTCGCGTGGCCCCACAGCCCGTGGGGCTGCGGGCTTTCCGGCGGCCGTCAGCCTCGGCGACACAAGTGCCCACGTGACGCCGCCGCGCCAGCCTGCGAAGCATTTTCCGGTAGGGCCGCGTCTCTGGCGACAGCTCCCACGGCCGAAGAGCCAGGAGGGAAAGCCGTGCCTCGTTGGAAAGCTCTTTGGCAGCCGCTCGCGTGGTCCCACAGCCCGTGGGGCTGCGGGCTTTCCGGCGGCCGTCAGCCTCGGCCACAGCTGCGCCCACGTGTCGCCGCCGCGCCAGCCTGCGAAGCATTTTCCGGTAGGGCCGCGGCTCTGGCGACAGCTCCCACGCCCGAAGAGCCAGGAGGGAAAGCTGTGCCTCCTTGGAAAGCTCTTTGGCAGCCGCTCGCGTGGCCCCACAGCCCGTGGGGCTGCGGGCTTTCCGGCGGCCGTCAGCCTCGGCGACACCTGCGACCACGTGGCGCCGCCGCTCCAGCCTGCGAAGCATTTTCTGGTAGGGCCGCGGCTCTGGCGACAGCTCCCACGCCCGAAGAGCCAGGAGGGAAAGCCGTGCCTCGTTGGAAAGCTCTTTGGCAGCCGCTCGCGTGGCCCCACAGCCCGTGGGGCTGCGGGCTTTCCGGCGGCCGTCAGCCTCGGCGACACCAGCGCCCACGTGGCGCCGCCGCGCCAGCCTGCGAAGCATTTTCCGGTAGGGCCGCGGCTCTGGCGACAGCTCCCACGCCCGAAGAGCCAGGAGGGAAAGCCGAGCCTCGTTGGAAAGCTCTTTGGCAGCCGCTCGCGTGGCCCCACAGCCCGTGGGGCTGCGGGGTTTCTGGCGGCCGTCAGCCTTGGCAACACCAGTGCTCGCGTGCCGCCGCCGCACCAGCCTGGGAAGCATTTTCCAGTAGGGCCGCGGCTCTGGCGACAGCTCCCAAGCCCGAAGAGACAGGAGGGAAAGCCGTGCCTCCTTGGAAAGCTCTTTGGCAGCCGCTCGCGTGGCCCCACAGCCCGTGGGGCTGCGGGCTTTCCGGCGGCCGTCAGCCTCGGCGACACCGGCGCCCACGTGGCGCCGCCGCGCCAGCCTGCAAAGCATTTTCCGGTAGGGCCGCGGCTCTGGCGACAGATCCCATGCCCGAAGAGCCAGGAGGGAAAGCCGTGCCTCGTTGGAAAGCACTTTGGCAGCCGCTCGCGTGGCCCCACAGCCCGTGGGGCTGCGGGCTTTCCGGCGGCCGTCAGCCTCGGCGACACCAGTGTCCACGTGGCGCCGCCACGCCAGCCTGCGAAGCATTTTCCGGTAGGGCCGCGTCTCTGGCGACAGCTCCCACGCCCGAAGAGCCATGAGGGAAAGCCGTGCCTCGTTGGAAAGCTCTTTGGCAGCCGCTCGCGTGGCCCCACAGCCCGTGGGGCTGCGGGCTTTCTGGCGGCCGTCAGCCTCGGCGACACCGGCGCCCACGTGGCGCCGCCGCGCCAGCCTGGGAAGCATTTTCCGGTAGGGCCGCGGCTCTGGCGACAGCTCCCACGCCCGAAGAGCCAGGAGGGAAAGCCGTGCCTCGTTGGAAAGCTCTTTGGCAGCCGCTCGCGTGGCCCCACAGCCCGTGGGGCTGCGGGCTTTCCGGCGGCCGTCAGCCTCGGCGACACAAGTGCACACGTGTCGCCGCCGCGCCAGCCTGCGAAGCATTTTCCGGTAGGGCCGCGGCTCTGGCGACAGCTCCCACGCCCGAAGAGCCAGGAGGGAAAGCCGTGCCTCGTTGGAAAACTCTTCGGCAGCTGCTCGCGTGGTCCCACAGCCCGTGGGGCTGCGGGATTTCCCGCGGCCGTCAGCCTCGGTGACACAAGTGCACACGTGGCGCCGCCGCGCCAGCCTGCGAAGCATTTTCCGGTAGGGCCGCGGCTCTGGCGACAGCTCCCACGCCCGAAGAGCCAGGAGGGAAAGCCGTGCCTCGTTGGAAAGCTCTTTGGCAGCCGCTCGCGTGGCCCCACAGCCCGCGGGGCTGCGGGCTTTCCGTCGGCCGTCAGCCTCGGCGACACCAGTGCCCACGTGGCGCCGCCGTGCCAGCCTGCGAAGCATTTTCCGGTAGGGCCGCGGCTCTGGCGACAGCTCCCACGCCCGAAGAGCCAGAAGGGAAAGCCGTGCCTCGTTGGAAAGCTCTTTGGCAGCCTCTCGCGTGGACCCACAGCCCGTGGGGCTTCGGGCTTTCCGGAGGCCGTCAGCCTCGGCGACACCGGTGCCCACGTGGCGCCGCCGCGCCAGCCTGCAAAGCATTTTCCGGTAGGGCCGCGGCTCTGGCGACAGCTCCCACGCCCGAAGAGCCAGGAGGGAAAGCCGTGCCTCGTTGGAAAGCTCTTTGGCAGCCGCTCGCGTGGCCCCACAGCCCGAGGGGCTGCGGGCTTTCCGGCGGCCGTCAGCCTCGGCGACACCAGTGCCCACGTGGCGCCGCCACGCCAGTCTGCGAAGCATTTTCCGGTAGGGCCGCGGCTCTGGCGACAGCTCCCACGCCCGAAGAGCCAGGAGGGAAAGCCGTGCCTCGTTGGAAAACTCTTCGGCAGCTGCTCGCGTGGTCCCACAGCCCGTGGGGCTGCGGGATTTCCGGCGGCCGTCAGCCTCGGTGACACAAGTGCACACGTGGCGCCGCCGCGCCAGCCTGCGAAGCATTTTCCGGTAGGGCCGCGGCTCTGGCGACAGCTCCCACGCCCGAAGAGCCAGGAGGGTAAGCCGTGCCTCGTTGGAAAGCTCTTTGGCAGCCGCTCGCGTGGCCCCACAGCCCGTGGGGCTGCGGGCTTTCCGGCGGCCGTCAGCCTCGGCGACACCAGTGCCCACGTGGCGCCGCCGCGCCAGCCTGCGAAGCATTTTCCGGTAGGGCCGTGGCTCTGGCGACAGCTCCCACGCCCGAAGAGCCAGGAGGGAAAGCCGTGCCTCGTTGGAAAGCTCTTTGGCAGCCGCTCACGTGGACCCACAGCCCGTGGGGCTTCGGGCTTTCCGGAGGCCGTCAGCCTCGGCGACACCGGTGCCCACGTGGCGCCGCCGCGTCAGCCTGCAAAGCATTTTCCGGTAGGGCCGCGGCTCTGGAGACAGCTCCCACGCCCGAAGAGCCAGGAGGGAAAGCCGTGCCTCGTTGGAAAGCACTTTGGCAGCCGCTCGCGTGGCCCCAAAGCCCGTGGGGCTGCGGGCTTTCCGGCGGCCGTCAGCCTCGGCGACACAAGTGCACACGTGGCGCCGCCGCGCCAGCCTGCGAAGCATTTTCCGGTAGGGCCGCGGCTCTGGCGACAGCTCCCACGCCCAAAGAGCCAGGAGGGAAAGCCGTGCCTCGTTGGAAAGCTCTTTGGCAGCCGCTCGCGTGGCCCCACAGCCCCTGGGGCTGCGGGCTTTCCGGCGGCCGTCAGCCTCGGCGACACCGGCGCCCACGTGGCGACGCCGCGCCAGCCTGCAAAGCATTTTCCGGTAGGGCCGCGGCTCTGGCGACAGCTCCCACGCCCAAAGAGCCAGGAGGGAAAGCCGTGCCTCGTTGGAAAGCTCTTTGGCAGCTGCTCGCGTGGCCCGACAGCCCGCGGGGCTGCGGGCTTTCCGGCGGCCGTCAGCCTCGGCGACACCAGCGCCCACGTGGCGCCGCCGCGCCAGCCTGCGAAGCATTTTCCGCTAGGGCCGCGGCTCTGGCGACAGCTCCCACGCCCGAAGAGCCAGGAGGGAAAGCCGTGCCTCGTTGGAAAGGTCTTTGGCAGCCGCTCACGTGGACCCACAGCCCGTGGGGCTGCGGGCTTTCCGGCGGCCGTCAGCCTCGGCGACACCAGTGCCCACGTGGCTCCGCCACGCCAGCTTGCGAAGCATTTTCCAGTAGGGCCGCGTCTCTGGTGACAGCTCCCACGCCCGAAGAGACAGGAGGGAAAGCCGTGCCTCGTTGGAAAGCTCTTTGGCAGCCGCTCGCGTGGCCCCACAGCAAGTGGGGCTACGGGCTTTCTGGCGGCCGTCAGCCTCGGCGACACCGGCGCCCACGTGGCGCCGCCGCGCCAGCCTGGGAAGCATTTTCCGGTAGGGCCGCGGCTCTGGCGACAGCTCCCACGCCCGAAGAGCCAGGAGGGAAAGCCGTGCCTCGTTGGAAAGCTCTTTGGCAGCCGCTCGCGTGGTCCCACAGCCCGTGGGGCTGCGGGATTTCCCGCGGCCGTCAGCCTCGGTGACACAAGTGCACACGTGGCGCCGCCGCGCCAGCCTGCGAAGCATTTTCCGGTAGGGCCGCGGCTCTGGCGACAGCTCCCACGCCCGAAGAGCCAGGAGGGAAAGCCGTGCCTCGTTGGAAAGCTCTTTGGCAGCCGCTCGCGTGGCCCCACAGCCCGTGGGGCTGCGGGCTTTCCGTCGGCCGTCAGCCTCGGCGACACCAGTGCCCACGTGGCGCCGCCGTGCCAGCCTGCGAAGCGTTTTCCGGTAGGGCCGCGGCTCTGGCGACAGCTCCCACGCCCGAAGAGCCAGGAGGGAAAGCCGTGCCTCCTTGGAAAGCTCTTTGGCAGCCGCTCGCGTGGACCCACAGCCCGTGGGGCTTCGGGCTTTCCGGAGGCCGTCAGCCTCGGCGACACCGGTGCCCACGTGGCGCCGCCGCGCCAGCCTGCAAAGCATTTTCCGGTAGGGCCGCGGCTCTGGCGACAGCTCCCACGCCCAAAGAGCCAGGAGGGAAAGCCGTGCCTCGTTGGAAAGCTCTTTGGCAGCCGCTCGCGTGGCCCCACAGCCCGCGGGGCTGCGGGCTTTCCGGCGGCCGTCAGCCTCGGCGACACCAGCGCCCACGTGGCGCCGCCACGCCAGCCTGCGAAGCATTTTCCAGTAGGGCCGCGTCTCTGGCGACAGCTCCCAAGCCCGAAGAGACAGGAGGGAAAGCCGTGCCTCGTTGGAAAGCTCTTTGGCAGCCGCTCGCGTGGCCCCACAGCCCGTGGGGCTGCGGGCTTTCTGGCGGCCGTCAGCCTTGGCGACACCGGCGCCCACGTGGCGCCGCCGCGCCAGCCTGGGAAGCATTTTCCGGTAGGGCCGCGGCTCTGGCGACAGCTCCCACGCCCGAAGAGCCAGGAGGGAAAGCCGTGCCTCGTTGGAAAGCTCTTTGGCAGCCGCTCGCGTGGCCCCACAGCCCGTGGGGCTGCGGGCTTTCCGGCGGCCGTCAGCCTCGGCGACACCAGTGCCCACGTGGCGCCGCCACGCCAGCCTGCGAAGCATTTTCCGGTAGGGCCGCGGCTCTGGCGACAGCTCCCACGCCCGAAGAGCCAGGAGGGAAAGCCGTGCCTCGTTGGAAAACTCTTCGGCAGCTGCTCGCGTGGTCCCACAGCCCGTGGGGCTGCGGGATTTCCCGCGGCCGTCAGCCTCGGTGACACAAGTGCACACGTGGCGCCGCCGCGCCAGCCTGCGAAGCATTTTCCGGTAGGGCCGCGGCTGTGGCGACAGCTCCCACGCCCGAAGAGCCAGGAGGGAAAGCCGTGCCTCGTTGGAAAGCTCTTTGGCAGCCGCTCGCGTGGCCCCACAGCCCGTGGGGCTGCGGGCTTTCCGGCGGCCGTCAGCCTCGGCGACACCAGTGCCCACGTGGCGCCGCCGCGCCAGCCTGCGAAGCATTTTCCGGTAGGGCCGTGGCTCTGGCGACAGCTCCCACGCCCGAAGAGCCAGGAGGGAAAGCCGTGCCTCGTTGGAAAGCTCTTTGGCAGCCGCTCACGTGGACCCACAGCCCGTGGGGCTTCGGGCTTTCCGGAGGCCGTCAGCCTCGGCGACACCGGTGCCCACGTGGCGCCGCCACGTCAGCCTGCAAAGCATTTTCCGGTAGGGCCGCGGCTCTGGCGACAGCTCCCACGCCCGAAGAGCCAGGAGGGAAAGCCGTGCCTCGTTGGAAAGCACTTTGGCAGCCGCTCGCGTGCCCCCAAAGCCCGTGGGGCTGCGGGCTTTCCGGCGGCCGTCAGCCTCGGCGACACCGGCGCCCACGTGGCGACGCCGCGCCAGCCTGCAAAGCATTTTCCGGTAGGGCCGCGGCTCTGGCGACAGCTCCCACGCCCAAAGAGCCAGGAGGGAAAGCCGTGCCTCGTTGGAAAGCTCTTTGGCAGCTGCTCGCGTGGCCCCACAGCCCGCGGGGCTGCGGGCTTTCCGGCGGCCGTCAGCCTCGGCGACACCAGCGCCCACGTGGCGCCGCCGCGCCAGCCTGCGAAGCATTTTCCAGTAGGGCCGCGGCTCTGGCGACAGCTCCCACGCCCAAAGAGCCAGGAGGGAAAGCCGTGCCTCGTTGGAAAGCTCTTTGGCAGCCGCTCACGTGGACCCACAGTCCGTGGGGCTGCAGGCTTTCCGGAGGCCGTCAGCCTCGGCGACACCGGCGCCCACGTGGCGCCGCCGCGCCAGCCTGCGAAGCATTTTCCGCTAGGGCCGCGGCTCTGGCGACAGCTCCCACGCCCGAAGAGCCAGGAGGGAAAGCCGTGCCTCGTTGGAAAGGTCTTTGGCAGCCGCTCACGTGGACCCACAGCCCGTGGGGCTGCGGGCTTTCCGGCGGCCGTCAGCCTCGGCGACACCAGTTTCCACGTGGCTCCGCCACGCCAGCCTGCGAAGCATTTTCCAGTAGGGCCGCGTCTCTGGTGACAGCTCCCACGCCCGAAGAGACAGGAGGGAAAGCCGTGCCTCGTTGGAAAGCTCTTTGGCAGCCGCTCGCGTGGCCCCACAGCAAGTGGGGCTACGGGCTTTCTGGCGGCCGTCAGCCTCGGCGACACCGGCGCCCACGTGGCGCCGCCGCGCCAGCCTGGGAAGCATTTTCCGGTAGGGCCGCGGCTCTGGCGACAGCTCCCACGCCCGAAGAGCCAGGAGGGAAAGCCGTGCCTCCCTGGAAAGCTCTTTGGCAGCCGCTCGCGTGGCCCCACAGCCCGTGGGGCTGCGGGCTTTCCGGCGGCCGTCAGCCTCGGCGACACAAGTGCACACGTGTCGCCGCCGCGCCAGCCTGCGAAGCATTTTCCGGTAGGGCCGCGGCTCTGGCGACAGCTCCCACGCCCGAAGAGCCAGGAGGGAAAGCCGTGCCTCGTTGGAAAACTCTTCGGCAGCTGCTCGCGTGGTCCCACAGCCCGTGGGGCTGCGGGATTTCCCGCGGCCGTCAGCCTCGGTGACACAAGTGCACACGTGGCGCCGCCGCGCCAGCCTGCGAAGCATTTTCCGGTAGGGCCGCGGCTCTGGCGACAGCTCCCACGCCCGAAGAGCCAGGAGGGAAAGCCGTGCCTCGTTGGAAAGCTCTTTGGCAGCCGCTCGCGTGGCCCCACAGCCCGTGGGGCTGCGGGCTTTCCGGCGGCCGTCAGCCTCGGCGACACAAGTGCACACGTGTCGCCGCCGCGCCAGCCTGCGAAGCATTTTCCGGTAGGGCCGCGGCTCTGGCGACAGCTCCCACGCCCGAAGAGCCAGGAGGGAAAGCCGTGCCTCGTTGGAAAGCTCTTTGGCAGCTGCTCGCGTGGCCCCACAGCCCGCGGGGCTGCGGGCTTTCCGGCGGCCGTCAGCCTCGGCGACACCAGCGCCCACGTGGCGCCGCCACGCCAGCCTACGAAGCATTTTCCAGTAGGGCCGCATCTCTGGCGACAGCTCCCAAGCCCGAAGAGCCAGGAGGGAAAGCCGTGCCTCGTTGGAAAGCTCTTTGGCAGCCGCTCGCGTGGACCCACAGCCCGTGGGGCTTCGGGCTTTCCGGAGGCCGTCAGCCTCGGCGACACCGGTGCCCACGTGGCGCCGCCGCGTCAGCCTGCAAAGCATTTTCCGGTAGTGCCGCGGCTCTGGCGACAGCTCCCACGCCCGAAGAGCCAGGAGGGAAAGCCGTGCCTCGTTGGAAAGCACTTTGGCAGCCGCTCGCGTGGCCCCACAGCCCGTGGGGCTGCGGGCTTTCCGGCGGCCGTCAGCCTCGGCGACACCGGCGCCCACGTGGCGACGCCGCGCCAGCCTGCAAAGCATTTTCCGGTAGGGCCGCGGCTCTGGCGACAGCTCCCACGCCCGAAGAGCCAGGAGGGAAAGCCGTGCCTCGTTGGAAAGCTCTTTGGCAGCTGCTCGCGTGGCCCCACAGCCCGCGGGGCTGCGGGCTTTCCGGCGGCCGTCAGCCTCGGCGACACCAGCGCCCATGTGGCGCCGCCGCGCCAGCCTGCGAAGCATTTTCCGGTAGGGCCGCGGCTCTGGCGACAGCTCCCACGCCCGAAGAGCCAGGAGGGAAAGCCGTGCCTCGTTGGAAAACTCTTCGGCAGCTGCTCGCGTGGTCCCACAGCCCGTGGGGCTGCGGGATTTCCCGCGGCCGTCAGCCTCGGCGACACCAGTGCCCACGTGGCGCCGCCACGCCAGCCTGCGAAGCATTTTCCGGTAGGGCCGCGGCTCTGGCGACAGCTCCCACGCCCGAAGAGCCAGGAGGGAAAGCCGTGCCTCGTTGGAAAACTCTTCGGCAGCTGCTCGCGTGGTCCCACAGCCCGTGGGGCTGCGGGCTTTCCGGCGGCCGTCAGCCTCGGCGACACCAGTGCCCACGTGGCGCCGCCACGCCAGCCTGCGAAGCATTTTCCGGTAGGGCCGCGGCTCTGGCGACAGCTCCCACGCCCGAAGAGCCAGGAGGGAAAGCCGTGCCTCGTTGGAAAACTCTTCGGCAGCTGCTCGCGTGGTCCCACAGCCCGTGGGGCTGCGGGATTTCCCGCGGCCGTCAGCCTCGATGACACAAGTGCACACGTGGCGCCGCCGCGCCAGCCTGGGAAGCATTTTCCGGTAGGGCCGCGGCTCTGGCGACAGCTCCCACGCCCGAAGAGCCAGGAGGGAAAGCCGTGCCTCGTTGGAAAGCTCTTTGGCAGCCGCTCGCGTGGCCCCACAGCCCGTGGGGCTGCGGGCTTTCCGGCGGCCGTCAGCCTCGGCGACACCAGTGCCCATGTGGCGCCGCCACGCCAGCCTGCGAAGCATTTTCCGGTAGGGCCGCGGCTCTGGCGACAGCTCCCACGCCCGAAGAGCCAGGAGGGAAAGCCGTGCCTCGTTGGAAAACTCTTCGGCAGCTGCTCGCGTGGTCCCACAGCCCGTGGGGCTGCGGGCTTTCCGGCGGCCGTCAGCCTCGGCGACACCAGTGCCCACGTGGCGCCGCCACGCCAGCCTGCGAAGCATTTTCCGGTAGGGCCGCGGCTCTGGCGACAGCTCCCACGCCCGAAGAGCCAGGAGGGAAAGCCGTGCCTCGTTGGAAAACTCTTCGGCAGCTGCTCGCGTGGTCCCACAGCCCGTGGGGCTGCGGGATTTCCCGCGGCCGTCAGCCTCGGCGACACCAGTGCCCACGTGGCGCCGCCACGCCAGCCTGCGAAGCATTTTCCGGTAGGGCCGCGGCTCTGGCGACAGCTCCCACGCCCGAAGAGCCAGGAGGGAAAGCCGTGCCTCGTTGGAAAACTCTTCGGCAGCTGCTCGCGTGGTCCCACAGCCCGTGGGGCTGCGGGCTTTCCGGCGGCCGTCAGCCTCGGCGACACCAGTGCCCACGTGGCGCCGCCACGCCAGCCTGCGAAGCATTTTCCGGTAGGGCCGCGGCTCTGGCGACAGCTCCCACGCCCGAAGAGCCAGGAGGGAAAGCCGTGCCTCGTTGGAAAACTCTTCGGCAGCTGCTCGCGTGGTCCCACAGCCCGTGGGGCTGCGGGATTTCCCGCGGCCGTCAGCCTCGATGACACAAGTGCACACGTGGCGCCGCCGCGCCAGCCTGCGAAGCATTTTCCGGTAGGGCCGCGGCTCTGGCGACAGCTCCCACGCCCGAAGAGCCAGGAGGGAAAGCCGTGCCTCGTTGGAAAGCTCTTTGGCAGCCGCTCGCGTGGCCCCACAGCCCGTGGGGCTGCGGGCTTTCCGGCGGCCGTCAGCCTCGGCGACACCAGTGCCCACGTGGCGCCGCCGCACCAGCCTGCGAAGCATTTTCCGGTAGGGCCGTGGCTCTGGCGACAGCTCCCACGCCCGAAGAGCCAGGAGGGAAAGCCGTGCCTTGTTGGAAAGCTCTTTGGCAGCCGCTCACGTGGCCCCACAGCCCGTGGGGCTGCGGGCTTTCTGGCGGCCGTCAGCCTCGGCGACACCAGCGCCCACGTGGCGCCGCCGCGCCAGCCTGCGAAGCATTTTCCGCTAGGGCCGCGGCTCTGGCGACAGCTCCCACGCCCAAAGAGCCATGAGGGAAAGCCGTGCCTCGTTGGAAAGGTCTTTGGCAGCCGCTCGCGTGGCCCCACAGCCCGTGGGGCTGTGGGCTTTCCGGCGGCCGTCAGCCTCGGTGCCACCGGCGCCCACGTGGCGCCGCCGCGCCAGCCTGCAAAGCATTTTCGGGTAGGGCCGCGGCTCTGGCGACAGCTCCCACGCCCGAAGAGCCAGGAGGGAAAGCCGTGCCTCCTTGGAAAGCTCTTTGGCAGCCGCTCGCGTGGCCCCACAGCCCGCGGGGCTGCGGGCTTTCCGTCGGCCGTCAGCCTCGGCGACACCTGCGCCCACGTGGCGACGCCGCGCCAGCGTGCAAAGCATTTTCCGGTAGGGCCGCGGCTCTGGCGACAGCTCCCACGCCCGAAGAGCCAGGAGGGAAAGCCGTGCCTCCTTGGAAAGCTCTTTGGCAGCCGCTCGCGTGGCCCCACAGCCCGTGGGGCTGCGGGCTTTCCGGCGGCCGTCAGCCTCGGCGACACCGGCGCCCACGTGGCGCCGCCACGCCAGCCTGCGAAGCATTTTCCGGTAGGGCCGCGGCTCTGGCGACAGCTCCCACGCCCGAAGAGCCAGGAGGGAAAGCCGTGCCTCGTTGGAAAACTCTTCGGCAGCTGCTCGCGTGGTCCCACAGCCCGTGGGGCTGCGGGCTTTCCGGCGGCTGTCAGCCTCGGCGACACCAGTGCCCACGTGGCGCCGCCACGCCAGCCTGCGAAGCATTTTCCGGTAGGGCCGCGGCTCTGGCGACAGCTCCCACGCCCGAAGAGCCAGGAGGGAAAGCCGTGCCTCGTTGGAAAACTCTTTGGCAGCCGCTCGCGTGGTCCCACAGCCCGTGGGGCTGCGGGATTTCCCGCGGCCGTCAGCCTCGGCGACACCAGTGCCCACGTGTCGCCGCCGCGCCAGCCTGCGAAGCATTTTCCGGTAGGGCCGCGGCTCTGGCGACAGCTCCCACGCCCGAAGAGCCAGGAGGGAAAGCCGTGCCTCGTTGGAAAGCTCTTTGGCAGCTGCTCGCGTGGCCCCACAGCCCGCGGGGCTGCGGGCTTTCCGGCGGCCGTCAGCCTCGGCGACACCAGCGCCCACGTGGCGCCGCCACGCCAGCCTACGAAGCATTTTCCAGTAGGGCCGCATCTCTGGCGACAGCTCCCAAGCCCGAAGAGCCAGGAGGGAAAGCCGTGCCTCGTTGGAAAGCTCTTTGGCAGCCGCTCGCGTGGACCCACAGCCCGTGGGGCTTCGGGCTTTCCGGAGGCCGTCAGCCTCGGCGACACCGGTGCCCACGTGGCGCCGCCGCGTCAGCCTGCAAAGCATTTTCCGGTAGTGCCGCGGCTCTGGCGACAGCTCCCACGCCCGAAGAGCCAGGAGGGAAAGCCGTGCCTCGTTGGAAAGCACTTTGGCAGCCGCTCGCGTGGCCCCACAGCCCGTGGGGCTGCGGGCTTTCCGGCGGCCGTCAGCCTCGGCGACACCGGCGCCCACGTGGCGACGCCGCGCCAGCCTGCAAAGCATTTTCCGGTAGGGCCGCGGCTCTGGCGACAGCTCCCACGCCCGAAGAGCCAGGAGGGAAAGCCGTGCCTCGTTGGAAAGCTCTTTGGCAGCTGCTCGCGTGGCCCCACAGCCCGCGGGGCTGCGGGCTTTCCGGCGGCCGTCAGCCTCGGCGACACCAGCGCCCATGTGGCGCCGCCGCGCCAGCCTGCGAAGCATTTTCCGGTAGGGCCGCGGCTCTGGCGACAGCTCCCACGCCCGAAGAGCCAGGAGGGAAAGCCGTGCCTCGTTGGAAAACTCTTCGGCAGCTGCTCGCGTGGTCCCACAGCCCGTGGGGCTGCGGGATTTCCCGCGGCCGTCAGCCTCGGCGACACCAGTGCCCACGTGGCGCCGCCACGCCAGCCTGCGAAGCATTTTCCGGTAGGGCCGCGGCTCTGGCGACAGCTCCCACGCCCGAAGAGCCAGGAGGGAAAGCCGTGCCTCGTTGGAAAACTCTTCGGCAGCTGCTCGCGTGGTCCCACAGCCCGTGGGGCTGCGGGCTTTCCGGCGGCCGTCAGCCTCGGCGACACCAGTGCCCACGTGGCGCCGCCACGCCAGCCTGCGAAGCATTTTCCGGTAGGGCCGCGGCTCTGGCGACAGCTCCCACGCCCGAAGAGCCAGGAGGGAAAGCCGTGCCTCGTTGGAAAACTCTTCGGCAGCTGCTCGCGTGGTCCCACAGCCCGTGGGGCTGCGGGATTTCCCGCGGCCGTCAGCCTCGATGACACAAGTGCACACGTGGCGCCGCCGCGCCAGCCTGGGAAGCATTTTCCGGTAGGGCCGCGGCTCTGGCGACAGCTCCCACGCCCGAAGAGCCAGGAGGGAAAGCCGTGCCTCGTTGGAAAGCTCTTTGGCAGCCGCTCGCGTGGCCCCACAGCCCGTGGGGCTGCGGGCTTTCCGGCGGCCGTCAGCCTCGGCGACACCAGTGCCCATGTGGCGCCGCCACGCCAGCCTGCGAAGCATTTTCCGGTAGGGCCGCGGCTCTGGCGACAGCTCCCACGCCCGAAGAGCCAGGAGGGAAAGCCGTGCCTCGTTGGAAAACTCTTCGGCAGCTGCTCGCGTGGTCCCACAGCCCGTGGGGCTGCGGGCTTTCCGGCGGCCGTCAGCCTCGGCGACACCAGTGCCCACGTGGCGCCGCCACGCCAGCCTGCGAAGCATTTTCCGGTAGGGCCGCGGCTCTGGCGACAGCTCCCACGCCCGAAGAGCCAGGAGGGAAAGCCGTGCCTCGTTGGAAAACTCTTCGGCAGCTGCTCGCGTGGTCCCACAGCCCGTGGGGCTGCGGGATTTCCCGCGGCCGTCAGCCTCGGCGACACCAGTGCCCACGTGGCGCCGCCACGCCAGCCTGCGAAGCATTTTCCGGTAGGGCCGCGGCTCTGGCGACAGCTCCCACGCCCGAAGAGCCAGGAGGGAAAGCCGTGCCTCGTTGGAAAACTCTTCGGCAGCTGCTCGCGTGGTCCCACAGCCCGTGGGGCTGCGGGCTTTCCGGCGGCCGTCAGCCTCGGCGACACCAGTGCCCACGTGGCGCCGCCACGCCAGCCTGCGAAGCATTTTCCGGTAGGGCCGCGGCTCTGGCGACAGCTCCCACGCCCGAAGAGCCAGGAGGGAAAGCCGTGCCTCGTTGGAAAACTCTTCGGCAGCTGCTCGCGTGGTCCCACAGCCCGTGGGGCTGCGGGATTTCCCGCGGCCGTCAGCCTCGATGACACAAGTGCACACGTGGCGCCGCCGCGCCAGCCTGCGAAGCATTTTCCGGTAGGGCCGCGGCTCTGGCGACAGCTCCCACGCCCGAAGAGCCAGGAGGGAAAGCCGTGCCTCGTTGGAAAGCTCTTTGGCAGCCGCTCGCGTGGCCCCACAGCCCGTGGGGCTGCGGGCTTTCCGGCGGCCGTCAGCCTCGGCGACACCAGTGCCCACGTGGCGCCGCCGCACCAGCCTGCGAAGCATTTTCCGGTAGGGCCGTGGCTCTGGCGACAGCTCCCACGCCCGAAGAGCCAGGAGGGAAAGCCGTGCCTTGTTGGAAAGCTCTTTGGCAGCCGCTCACGTGGCCCCACAGCCCGTGGGGCTGCGGGCTTTCTGGCGGCCGTCAGCCTCGGCGACACCAGCGCCCACGTGGCGCCGCCGCGCCAGCCTGCGAAGCATTTTCCGCTAGGGCCGCGGCTCTGGCGACAGCTCCCACGCCCAAAGAGCCATGAGGGAAAGCCGTGCCTCGTTGGAAAGGTCTTTGGCAGCCGCTCGCGTGGCCCCACAGCCCGTGGGGCTGTGGGCTTTCCGGCGGCCGTCAGCCTCGGTGCCACCGGCGCCCACGTGGCGCCGCCGCGCCAGCCTGCAAAGCATTTTCGGGTAGGGCCGCGGCTCTGGCGACAGCTCCCACGCCCGAAGAGCCAGGAGGGAAAGCCGTGCCTCCTTGGAAAGCTCTTTGGCAGCCGCTCGCGTGGCCCCACAGCCCGCGGGGCTGCGGGCTTTCCGTCGGCCGTCAGCCTCGGCGACACCTGCGCCCACGTGGCGACGCCGCGCCAGCGTGCAAAGCATTTTCCGGTAGGGCCGCGGCTCTGGCGACAGCTCCCACGCCCGAAGAGCCAGGAGGGAAAGCCGTGCCTCCTTGGAAAGCTCTTTGGCAGCCGCTCGCGTGGCCCCACAGCCCGTGGGGCTGCGGGCTTTCCGGCGGCCGTCAGCCTCGGCGACACCGGCGCCCACGTGGCGCCGCCACGCCAGCCTGCGAAGCATTTTCCGGTAGGGCCGCGGCTCTGGCGACAGCTCCCACGCCCGAAGAGCCAGGAGGGAAAGCCGTGCCTCGTTGGAAAACTCTTCGGCAGCTGCTCGCGTGGTCCCACAGCCCGTGGGGCTGCGGGCTTTCCGGCGGCTGTCAGCCTCGGCGACACCAGTGCCCACGTGGCGCCGCCACGCCAGCCTGCGAAGCATTTTCCGGTAGGGCCGCGGCTCTGGCGACAGCTCCCACGCCCGAAGAGCCAGGAGGGAAAGCCGTGCCTCGTTGGAAAACTCTTTGGCAGCCGCTCGCGTGGTCCCACAGCCCGTGGGGCTGCGGGATTTCCCGCGGCCGTCAGCCTCGGCGACACCAGTGCCCACGTGGCGCCGCCACGCCAGCCTGCGAAGCATTTTCCGGTAGGGCCGCGGCTCTGGCGACAGCTCCCACGCCCGAAGAGCCAGGAGGGAAAGCCGTGCCTCGTTGGAAAACTCTTCGGCAGCTGCTCGCGTGGTCCCACAGCCCATGGGGCTGCGGGCTTTCCGGCGGCCGTCAGCCTCGGCGACACCAGTGCCCACGTGGCGCCGCCACGCCAGCCTGCGAAGCATTTTCCGGTAGGGCCGCGGCTCTGGCGACAGCTCCCACGCCCGAAGAGCCAGGAGGGAAAGCCGTGCCTCGTTGGAAAACTCTTCGGCAGCTGCTCGCGTGGTCCCACAGCCCGTGGGGCTGCGGGATTTCCCGCAGCCGTCAGCCTCGATGACACAAGTGCACACGTGGCGCCGCCGCGCCAGCCTGCGAAGCATTTTCCGGTAGGGCCGCGGCTGTGGCGACAGCTCCCACGCCCGAAGAGCCAGGAGGGAAAGCCGTGCCTCGTTGGAAAGCTCTTTGGCAGCCGCTCGCGTGGCCCCACAGCCCGTGGGGCTGCGGGCTTTCCGGCGGCCGTCAGCCTCGGCGACACCAGTGCCCACGTGGCGCCGCCGCGCCAGCCTGCGAAGCATTTTCCGGTAGGGCCGTGGCTCTGGCGACAGCTCCCACGCCCGAAGAGCCAGGAGGGAAAGCCGTGCCTTGTTGGAAAGCTCTTTGGCAGCCGCTCACGTGGCCCCACAGCCCGTGGGGCTGCGGGCTTTCTGGCGGCCGTCAGCCTCGGCGACACCAGCGCCCACGTGGCGCCGCCGCGCCAGCCTGCGAAGCATTTTCCGGTAGGGCCGCGGCTCTGGCGACAGCTCCCACGCCCAAAGAGCCATGAGGGAAAGCCGTGCCTCGTTGGAAAGGTCTTTGGCAGCCGCTCGCGTGGCCCCACAGCCCGTGGGGCTGTGGGCTTTCCGGCGGCCGTCAGCCTCGGTGCCACCGGCGCCCACGTGGCGCCGCCGCGCCAGCCTGCAAAGCATTTTCCGGTAGGGCCGCGGCTCTGGCGACAGCTCCCACGCCCGAAGAGCCAGGAGGGAAAGCCGTGCCTCCTTGGAAAGCTCTTTGGCAGCCGCTCGCGTGGCCCCACAGCCCGCGGGGCTGCGGGCTTTCCGTCGGCCGTCAGCCTCGGCGACACCTGCGCCCACGTGGCGACGCCGCGCCAGCCTGCAAAGCATTTTCCGGTAGGGCCGCGGCTCTGGCGACAGCTCCCACGCCCGAAGAGCCAGGAGGGAAAGCTGTGCCTCGTTGGAAAGCTCTTTGGCAGCCGCTCGCGTGGCCCCACAGCCCGTGGGGCTGCGGGCTTTCCGGCGGCCGTCAGCCTCGGCGACACAAGTGCACACGTGTCGCCGCCGCGCCAGCCTGCGAAGCATTTTCCGGTAGGGCCGCGGCTCTGGCGACAGCTCCCACGCCCAAAGAGCCATGAGGGAAAGCCGTGCCTCGTTGGAAAGGTCTTTGGCCGCCGCTCACGTGGAGCAACAGCCCGTGGGGCTGCGGGCTTTCCGGCCGCCGTCAGCCTCGGCGACAACGGCGCCCACGTGGCGCCGCCGCGCCAGCCTGCGAAGCATTTTCCGGTAGGGCCGCGGCTCTGGCGACAGCTCCCACGCCCGAAGAGCCAGGAGGGAAAGCCGTGCCTCGTTGGAAAGCTCTTTGGCAGCCGCTCGCGTGGCCCCACAGCCCGTGGGGCTGCGGGCTTTCCGTCGGCCGTCAGCCTCGGCGACACCAGTGCCCACGTGGCGCCGCCGCGCCAGCCTGCGAAGCATTTTCCGGTAGGGCCACGGCTCTGGCGACAGCTCCCACGCCCGAAGAGCCAGGAGGGAAAGCCGTACCTCGTTGGAAAGCTCTTTGGCAGCCGCTCACGTGGACCCACAGCCCGTGGGGCTTCGGGCTTTCCGGAGGCCGTCAGCCTCGGCGACAGCGGTGCCCACGTGGCGCCGCCGCGCCAGCCTGCAAAGCATTTTCCGGTAGGGCCGCGGCTCTGGCGACAGCTCCCACGCCCGAAGAGCCAGGAGGGAAAGCCGTGCCTCGTTGGAAAGGTCTTTGGCAGCCGCTCGCGTGGACCCACAGCCCGTGGGGCTGCGGGCTTTCCGGCGGCCGTCAGCCTCGGCGACACCGGCGCCCACGTGGCGACGCCGCACCAGCCTGCAAAGCATTTTCCGGTAGGGCCGCGGCTCTGGCGACAGCTCCCACGCCCGAAGAGCCAGGAGGGAAAGCCGTGCCTCGTTGGAAAGCACTTTGGCAGCCGCTCGCGTGGCCCCACAGCCCGTGGGGCTGCGGGCTTTCCGGCGGACGTCAGCCTCGGCGACACCGGCGCCCACGTGGCGACGCCGCGCCAGCCTGCAAAGCATTTTCCGGTAGGGCCGCGGCTCTGGCGACAGCTCCCACGCCCAAAGAGCCAGGAGGGAAAGCCGTGCCTTGTTGGAAAGCTCTTTGGCAGCCGCTCACGTGGACCCAGAGCCCGTGGGGCTGCAGGCTTTCCGGAGGCCGTCAGCCTCGGCGACACCGGCGCCCACGTGGCGCCGCTGCGCCAGCCTGCGAAGCATTTTCCGGTAGGGCCGCGGCTCTGGCGACAGCTCCCACGCCCGAAGAGCCAGGAGGGAAAGCCGTGCCTCCTTGGAAAGCTCTTTGGCAGCCGCTCGCGTGGACCCACAGCCCGTGGGGCTGCGGGCTTTCCGGCGGCCGTCAGCCTCGGCGACACCAGTGCCCACGTGGCGCCGCCACGCCAGCCTGCGAAGCATTTTCCGGTAGGGCCGCGGCTCTGGCGACAGCTCCCACGCCCAAAGAGCCAGGAGGGAAAGCCGTGCCTCGTTGGAAAGGTCTTTGGCAGCCGCTCACGTGGACCCACAGCCCGTGGGGCTGCGGGCTTTCCGTCGGCCGTCAGCCTCGGCGACACCGGCGCCCACGTGGCGCCGCCGCGCCAGCCTGCGAAGCATTTTCCGGTAGTGCCGCGGCTCTGGCGACAGCTCCCACGCCCAAAGAGCCATGAGGGAAAGCCGTGCCTCGTTGGAAAGCTCTTTGGCAGCCGCTCGCGTGGCCCCACAGCCCGTGGGGCTGCGGGCTTTCCGGCGGCCGTCAGCCTCGGCGACACAAGTGCCCACGTGGCGCTGCCGCGCCAGCCTGCGAAGCATTTTCCGGTAGGGCCGCGGCTCTGGCGACAGCTCCCACGCCCGAAGAGCCAGGAGGGAAAGCCGTGCCTCCTTGGAAAGCTCTTTGGCAGCCGCTCGCGTGGCCCCACAGCCCGTGGGGCTGCGGGCTTTCCGGCGGCTGTCAGCCTCGGCGACACCAGCGCCCACGTGGCGCCCCCCGCGCCAGCCTGCGAAGCATTTTCCGGTAGGGCCGCGGCTCTGGCGACAGCTCCCACGCCCGAAGAGCCAGGAGGGAAAGCCGTGCCTCGTTGGAAAGCTCTTTGGCAGCCGCTCGCGTGGCCCCACAGCCCGTGGGGCTGCGGGCTTTCCGGCGGCCGTCAGCCTCGGCGACAACAGTGCCCACGTGGCGCCGACGCGCCAGCGTGCGAAGCATTTTCCGGTAGGGCCGCGGCTCTGGCGACAGCTCCCACGCCCGAAGAGACAGGAGGGAAAGCCGTGCCTCCTTGGAAAGCTCTTTGGCAGCCGCTCGCGTGGCCCCACAGCCCGTGGGGCTGCGGGCTTTCTGGCGGCCGTCAGCCTTGGCGACACCGGCGCCCACGTGGCGCCGCCGCGCCAGCCTGGGAAGCATTTTCCGGTAGGGCCGCGGCTCTGGCGACAGCTCCCACGCCCGAAGAGCCAGGAGGGAAAGCCGTGCCTCGTTGGAAAGCTCTTTGGCAGCCGCTCGCGTGGCCCCACAGCCCGTGGGGCTGCGGGCTTTCCGGCGGCCGTCAGCCTCGGCGACACAAGTGCACACGTGTCGCCGCCGCGCCAGCCTGCGAAGCATTTTCCGGTAGGGCCGCGGCTCTGGCGACAGCTCCCACACCCGAAGAGCCAGGAGGGAAAGCCGTGCCTCGTTGGAAAGGTCTTTGGCAGCCGCTCACGTGGACCCACAGCCCGTGGGGCTGCGGGCTTTCCGGAGGCCGTCAGCCTCGGCGACACCGGCGCCCACGTGGCGCTGCCGCGCCAGCCTGCGAAGCATTTTCCGGTAGGGCCGCGGCTCTGGCGACAGCTCCCACGCCCGAAGAGCCAGGAGGGAAAGCCGTGCCTCCTTGGAAAGCTCTTTGGCAGCCGCTCGCGTGGCCCCACAGCCCGTGGGGCTGCGGGCTTTCCGGCGGCCATCAGCCTCGGCGACACAAGTGCCCACGTGGCGCCGCCGCGCCAGCCTGCGAAGCATTTTCCGGTAGGGCCGCGGCTCTGGCGACAGCTCCCACGCCCGAAGAGCCAGGAGGGAAAGCCGTGCCTCGTTGGAAAGCTCTTTGGCAGCCGCTCGCGTGGCCCCACAGCCCGTGGGGCTGCGGGCTTTCCGTCGGCCGTCAGCCTCGGCGACACCAGTGCCCACGTGGCGCCGCGGCGCCAGCCTGCGAAGCATTTTCCGGTAGGGCCGCGGCTCTGGCGACAGCTCCCACGCCCAAAGAGCCAGGAGGGAAAGCCGTGCCTCGTTGGAAAGCTCTTTGGCAGCCGCTCGCGTGGACCCACAGCCCGTGGGACTTCGGGCTTTCCGGAGGCCGTCAGCCTCGGCGACACCGGTGCCCACGTGGCGCCGCCGCGCCAGCCTGCAAAGCATTTTCCGGTAGGGCAGCGGCTCTGGCGACAGCTCCCACGCCCGAAGAGCCAGGAGGGAAAGCCGTGCCTCGTTGGAAAGCACTTTGGCAGCCGCTCGCGTGGCCCCACAGCCCGTGGGGCTGCGGGCTTTCCGGCGGCCGTCAGCCTCGGCGACACAAGTGCACACGTGGCGCCGCCGCGCCAGCCTGCGAAGCATTTTCCGGTAGGGCCGCGGCTCTGGCGACAGCTCCCACGCCCAAAGAGCCAGGAGGGAAAGCCGTGCCTCCTTGGAAAGCTCTTTGGCAGCCACTCGCGTGGCCCCACAGCCCGTGGGGCTGCGGGCTTTCCGGCGGCCGTCAGCCTCGGCGACACCGGCGCCCACGTGGCGACGCCGCGCCAGCCTGCAAAGCATTTTCCGGTAGGGCCGCGGCTCTGGCGACAGCTCCCACGCCCGAAGAGCCAGGAGGGAAAGCCGTGCCTCGTTGGAAAGCTCTTTGGCAGCCGCTCGCGTGGCCCCACAGCCCGCGGGGCTGCGGGATTTCCGGCGGCCGTCAGCCTCGGCGACACCAGCGCCCACGTGGCGCCGCCGCGCCAGCCTGCGAAGCATTTTCCGGTAGGGCCGCGGCTCTGGCGACAGCTCCCACGCCCAAAGAGCCAGGAGGGAAAGCCGTGCCTCGTTGGAAAGCACTTTGGCAGCCGCTCGCGTGGCCCCACAGCCCGTGGGGCTGTGGGCTTTCCGGCGGCCGTCAGCCTCGGCGACACCGGCGCCCACGTGGCGCCGCCGCGCCAGCCTGCAAAGCATTTTCCGGTAGGGCCGCGGCTCTGGAGACAGCTCCCACGCCAAAAGAGCCAGGAGGGAAAGCCGTGCCTCGTTGGAAAGCTCTTTGGCAGCCGCTCGCGTGGCCCCACAGCCCGTGGGGCTGCGGGCTTTCCGGCGGCCGTCAGCCTCGGCGACACCAGCGCCCACGTGTCGCCGCCGCGCCAGCCTGCGAAGCATTTTCCGGTAGGGCCGCGGCTCTGGCGACAGCTCCCACGCCCAAAGAGCCAGGAGGGAAAGCCGTGCCTCGTTGGAAAGCTCTTTGGCAGCCGCTCACGTGGACCCACAGCCCGTGGGGCTGCAGGCTTTCCGGAGGCCGTCAGCCTCGGCGACACCGGCGCCCACGTGGCGCCGCCGCGCCAGCCTGCGAAGCATTTTCCGGTAGGGCCGCGGCTCTGGCGACAGCTCCCACGCCCGAAGAGCCAGGAGGGAAAGCCGTGCCTCCTTGGAAAGCTCTTTGGCAGCCGCTCGCGTGGCCCCACAGCCCGTGGGGCTGCGGGCTTTCCGGCGGCTGTCAGCCTCGGCGACACCAGCGCCCACGTGGCGCCGCCGCGCCAGCCTGCGAAGCATTTTCCGGTAGGGCCGCGGCTCTGGCGACAGCTCCCACGCCCGAAGAGCCAGGAGGGAAAGCCGTGCCTCGTTGGAAAGCTCTTTGGCAGCCGCTCACGTGGACCCAGAGCCCGTGGGGCTGCGGGCTTTCCGGCGGCCGTCAGCCTTGGCGACACCGGCGCCCACGTGGCGCCGCCGCGCCAGCCTGGGAAGCATTTTCCGGTAGGGCCGCGGCTCTGGCGACAGCTCCCACGCCCGAAGAGCCAGGAGGGAAAGCCGTGCCTCGTTGGAAAGCTCTTTGGCAGCCGCTCGCGTGGCCCCACAGCCTGTGGGGCTGCGGGCTTTCCGGCGGCCGTCAGCCTCGGCGACACAAGTGCACACGTGTCACCGCCGCGCCAGCCTGCGAAGCATTTTCCGGTAGGGCCGCGGCTCTGGCGACAGCTCCCACGCCCGAAGAGCCAGGAGGGAAAGCCGTGCCTCCTTGGAAAGCTCTTTGGCAGCCGCTCGCGTGGCCCCACAGCCCGTGGGGCTGCGGGCTTTCCGGCGGCCGTCAGCCTCGGCGACACCGGCGCCCACGTGGCGCCGCCGCGCCAGCCTGCGAAGCATTTTCCGGTAGGGCCGCGTCTCTGGCGACAGCTCCCACGCCCGAAGAGCCAGGAGGGAAAGCCGTGCCTCGTTGCAAAGCTCTTTGGCAGCCGCTCGCGTGGCCCCACAGCCCGTGGGGCTGCGGGCTTTCCGGAGGCCGTCAGCCTCGGCGACACAATTGCACATGTGGCGCCGCCGCGCCAGCCTGCGAAGCATTTTCCGGTAGGGCCGCGGCTCTGGCGACAGCTCCCACGCCCGAAGAGCCAGGAGGGAAAGCCGTGCCTCGTTGGAAAGCTCTTTGGCAGCCGCTCGCGTGGCCCCACAGCCCGTGGGGCTGCGGGCTTTCCGGCGGCTGTCAGCCTCGGCAACACCTGCGACCACGTGTCGCCGCCGCGCCAGCATGCAAAGCATTTTCCGGTAGGGCCGCGTCTCTGGCGACAGCTCCCACGCCCGAAGAGCCAGGAGGGAAAGCCGTGCCTTGTTGGAAAGCTCTTTGGCAGCCGCTCGCGTGGCCCCACAGCCCGTGGGGCTGCGGGCTTTCCGGCAGCCATCAGCCTCGGCAACACCAGTGCCCGCGTGGCGCCGTGGCGCCAGCCTGGGAAGCATTTTCCGGTAGGGCCGCGGCTCTGGCGACAGCTCCCACGCCCGAAGAGCCAGGAGGGAAAGCCGTGCCTCGTTGGAAAGCTCTTTGGCAGCCGCTCGCGGGGCCCCACAGCCCGTGGGGCTGCGGGCTTTCCGGCGGCCGTCAGCCTCGGCGACACCGGCGCCCACGTGGCGACGCCACGCCAGCCTGCAAAGCATTTTCCGGTAGGGCCGCGGCTCTGGCGACAGCTCCCACGCCCGAAGAGCCAGGAGGGAAAGCCGTGCCTCGTTGGAAAGCACTTTGGCAGCCGCTCGCTTGGCCCCACAGCCCGCGGGGCTGCGGGCTTTCCGGCGGCCGTCAGCCTCGGCGACACCAGTGCCCACGTGGCGCCGCCACACCAGCCTGCGAAGCATTTTCCGGTAGGGCCGCGTCTCTGGCGACAGCTCCCACGCCCGAAGAGCCAGGAGGGAAAGCCGTGCCTCGTTGGAAAGCTCTTTGGCAGCCGCTCGCGTGGCCCCACACCCCTTGGGGCTGCGGGCTTTCTGGCGGCCGTCAGCCTTGGCGACACCGGCGCCCACGTGGCGCCGCCGCGCCAGCCTGGGAAGCATTTTCCGGTAGGGCCGCGGCTCTGGCGACAGCTCCCAAACAAGAAGAGCCAGGAGGGAAAGCCGTGCCTCGTTGGAAAGCTCTTTGGCAGCCGCTCACGTGGCCCCACAGCCCGTGGGGCTGCGGGCTTTCCAGACGACGTCAGCCTCGGCGACACCGGCGCCCACGTGGCGCCGCCGCGCCAGCCTGCAAAGCATTTTCCGGTAGGGCCGCAGCTCTGGTGACAGCTCCCACGCCCGAAGAGCCAGGAGGGAAAGCCGTGCCTCGTTGGAAAGCACTTTGGCAGCCGCTCGCGTGGCCCCACAGCCCGTGGGGCTGCGGGCTTTCCGGTGGCCGTCAGCCTCGGCGACACAAGTGCACACGTGGCGCCGCCGCGCCAGCCTGCGAAGCATTTTCCGGTAGGGCCGCGGCTCTGGCGACAGCTCCCACGCCTGAAGAGCCAGGAGGGAAAGCCGTGCCTCCTTGGAAAGCTCTTTGGCAGCCGCTCGCGTGGCCCCACAGCCCGTGGGGCTGCGGGCTTTCCGGCGGCCGTCAGCCTCGGCGACACCAGCGCCCACGTGGCGCCGCCGCGCCAGCCTGCGAAGCATTTTCCGGTAGGGCCGCGGCTCTGGCGACAGCTCCCACGCCCGAAGAGCCAGGAGGGAAAGCCGTGCCTCATTGGAAAGCTCTTTGGCAGCCGCTCGCATGGCCCCACAGCCCGTGGGGCTGCGGGCTTTCCGGCGGCCGTCAGCCTCGGCGACACAAGTGCCCACGTGGCGCTGCCGCGCCAGCCTGCGAAGCATTTTCCGGTAGGGCCGCGTCTCTGGCGACAGCTCCCACGCCCGAAGAGCCAGGAGGGAAAGCCGTGCCTCGTTGGAAAGCTCTTTGGCAGCCGCTCGCGTGGCCCCCACAGCCCGTGGGGCTGCGGGCTTTCCGGCGGCCGTCAGCCTCGGCGACACCAGTGCCCACGTGGCGCCGCCGCGCCAGCCTGCGAAGCATTTTCCGGTAGGGCCGCGGCTCTGGCGACAGCTCCCACGCCCGAAGAGCCAGGAGGGAAAGCCATGCCTCGTTGGAAAGCTCTTTGGCAGCCGCTCGCGTGGCCCCACAGCCCGTGGGGCTGCGGGCTTTCCGGCGGCCGTCAGCCTCGGCGACACCTGCGACCACGTGGCGCCGCCGTGCCAGCCTGCGAAGCATTTTCCGGTAGGGCCGCGGCTCTGGCGACAGCTCCCACGCCCGAAGAGCCAGGAGGGAAAGCCGTGCCTCCTTGGAAAGCTCTTTGGCAGCCGCTCGCGTGGCCCCACAGCCCGTGGGGCTGCGGGCTTTCCGGCGGCCGTCAGCCTCGGCGACACAAGTGCACACGTGGCGCTGCCGCGCCAGCCTGCGAAGCATTTTCCGGTAGGGCCGCGGCTCTGGCGATAGCTCCCACGCCCGAAGAGCCAGGAGGGAAAGCCGTGCCTCGTTGGAAAGCTCTTTGGCAGCCGCTCGCGTGGCCCCACAGCCCGTGGGGCTGCGGGCTTTCCGGCGGCCGTTAACCTCGGCAACACCTGCGACCACGTGTCGCCGCCGCGCCAGCCTGCAAAGCATTTTCCGGTAGGGCCGCGTCTCTGGCGACAGCTCCCACGCCCGAAGAGCCAGGAGGGAAAGCCGTGCCTCGTTGGAAAGCTCTTTGGCAGCCGCTCGCGTGGCCCCACAGCCCGTGGGGCTGCGGGCTTTCCGGCAGCCATCAGCCTCTGCGACACCGGCGCCCACGTGGCGCCGCCACGCCAGCCTGCGAAGCATTTTCCGGTAGGGCCGCGGCTCTGGCGACAGCTCCCACGCCCGAAGAGCCAGGAGGGAAAGCCATGCCTCGTTGGAAAGCTCTTTGGCAGCCGCTCGCGTGGCCCCACAGCCCGTGGGGCTGCGGGCTTTCCGGCGGCCGTCAGCCTCGGCGACAGCTGCGACCACGTGGCGCCGCCGCGCCAGCCTGCGAAGCATTTTCCGGTAGGGCCGCGGCTCTGGCGACAGCTCCCACGCCCGAAGAGCCAGGAGGGAAAGCCGTGCCTCGTTGCAAAGCTCTTTGGCAGCCGCTCGCGTGGCCCCACAGCCCGTGGGGCTGCGGGCTTTCCGGAGGCCGTCAGCCTCGGCGACACAATTGCACATGTGGCGCCGCCGCGCCAGCCTGCGAAGCATTTTCCGGTAGGGCCGCGTCTCTGGCGACAGCTCCCACGCCCGAAGAGCCAGGAGGGAAAGCCGTGCCTTGTTGGAAAGCTCTTTGGCAGCCGCTCGCGTGGCCCCACAGCCCGTGGGGCTGCGGGCTTTCCGGCAGCCATCAGCCTCGGCAACACCAGTGCCCGCGTGGCGCCATGGCGCCAGCATGCAAAGCATTTTCCGGTAGGGCCGCGGCTCTGGCGACAGCTCCCACGCCCGAAGAGCCAGGAGGGAAAGCCGTGCCTCATTGGAAAGCTCTTTGGCAGCCGCTCGCATGGCCCCACAGCCCGTGGGGCTGCGGGCTTTCCGGCGGCCGTCAGCCTCGGCGACACAAGTGCCCACGTGGCGCTGCCGCGCCAGCCTGCGAAGCATTTTCCGGTAGGGCCGCGTCTCTGGCGACAGCTCCCACGCCCGAAGAGCCAGGAGGGAAAGCCGTGCCTCGTTGGAAAGCTCTTTGGCAGCCGCTCGCGTGGCCTCACAGCCCGTGGGGCTGCGGGCTTTCCGGCGGCCGTCAGCCTCGGCGACACCAGTGCCCACGTGGCGCCGCCGCGCCAGCCTGCGAAGCATTTTCCGGTAGGGCCGCGGCTCTGGCGACAGCTCCCACGCCCGAAGAGCCAGGAGGGAAAGCCGTGCCTCATTGGAAAGCTCTTTGGCAGCCACTCGCGTGGCCCCACAGCCCGTGGGGCTGCGGGCTTTCCGGCGGCCGTCAGCCTCGGCGACACCGGCGCGCACGTGGCGCCGCCGCGCCAGCCTGCAAAGCATTTTCCGGTAGGGCCGCGGCTCTGGCGACAGCTCCCACGCCCGAAGAGCCAGGAGGGAAAGCCATGCCTCGTTGGAAAGCTCTTTGGCAGCCGCTCGCGTGGCCCCACAGCCCGTGGGGCTGCGGGCTTTCTGGCGGCCGTCAGCCTCGGCGACACCTGCGACCACGTGGCGCCGCCGTGCCAGCCTGCGAAGCATTTTCCGGTAGGGCCGCGGCTCTGGCGACAGCTCCCACGCCCGAAGAGCCAGGAGGGAAAGCCGTGCCTCGTTGGAAAGCTCTTTGGCAGCCGCTCGCGTGGCCCCACAGCCCGTGGGGCTGCGGGCTTTCCGGCGGCCGTCAGCCTCGGCGACACAACTGCACACGTGGCGCTGCCGCGCCAGCCTGCGAAGCATTTTCCGGTAGGGCCGCGGCTCTGGCGACAGCTCCCACGCCCGAAGAGCCAGGAGGGAAAGCCGTGCCTCGTTGGAAAGCTCTTTGGCAGCCGCTCGCGTGGCCCCACAGCCCGTGGGGCTGCGGGCTTTCCGGCGGCCGTTAACCTCGGCAACACCTGCGACCACGTGTCGCCGCCGCGCCAGCCTGCAAAGCATTTTCCGGTAGGGCCGCGTCTCTGGCGACAGCTCCCACGCCCGAAGAGCCAGGAGGGAAAGCCGTGCCTCGTTGGAAAGCTCTTTGGCAGCCGCTCGCGTGGCCCCACAGCCCGTGGGGCTGCGGGCTTTCCGGCAGCCATCAGCCTCTGCGACACCGGCGCCCACGTGGCGCCGCCACGCCAGCCTGCGAAGCATTTTCCGGTAGGGCCGCGGCTCTGGCGACAGCTCCCACGCCCGAAGAGCCAGGAGGGAAAACCATGCCTCGTTGGAAAGCTCTTTGGCAGCCGCTCGCGTGGCCCCACAGCCCGTGGGGCTGCGGGCTTTCCGGCGGCCGCCAGCCTCGGCGACAGCTGCGACCACGTGGCGCCGCCGCGCCAGCCTGCGAAGCATTTTCCGGTAGGGCCGCGGCTCTGGCGACAGCTCCCACGCCCGAAGAGCCAGGAGGGAAAGCCGTGCCTCGTTGGAAAGCTCTTTGGCAGCCGCTCGCGTGGCCCCACAGCCCGTGGGGCAGAGGGCTTTCCGGCGGCCGTCAGCCTCGGCGACACAATTGCACATGTGGCGCCGCCGCGCCAGCCTGCGAAGCATTTTCCGGTAGGGCCGCGGCTCTGGCGACAGCTCCCACGCCCGAAGAGCCAGGAGGGAAAGCCGTGCCTCGTTGGAAAGCTCTTTGGCAGCCGCTCGCGTGGCCCCACAGCCCGTGGGGCTGCGGGCTTTCCGGCGGCTGTCAGCCTCGGCAACACCTTCGACCACGTGTCGCCGCCGCGCCAGCATGCAAAGCATTTTCCGGTAGGGCCGCGGCTCTGGCGACAGCTCCCACGCCCGAAGAGCCAGGAGGGAAAGCCGTGCCTTGTTGGAAAGCTCTTTGGCAGCCGCTCGCGTGGCCCCACAGCCCGTGGGGCTGCGGGCTTTCCGGCAGCCATCAGCCTCGGCAACACCAGTGCCCGCGTGGCGCCGTGGCGCCAGCATGCAAAGCATTTTCCGGTAGGGCCGCGGCTCTGGCGACAGCTCCCACGCCCGAAGAGCCAGGAGGGAAAGCCATGCCTCGTTGGAAAGCTCTTTGGCAGCCGCTCGCGTGGCCCCACAGCCCGTGGGGCTGCGGGCTTTCCGGCGGCCGTCAGCCTCGGCGACACCTGCGACCACGTGGCGCCGCCGTGCCAGCCTGCGAAGCATTTTCCGGTAGGGCCGCGGCTCTGGCGACAGCTCCCACGCCCGAAGAGCCAGGAGGGAAAGCCGTGCCTCCTTGGAAAGCTCTTTGGCAGCCGCTCGCGTGGCCCCACAGCCCCTGGGGCTGCGGGATTTCCGGCGGCCGTCAGCCTCGGCGACAGAAGTGCCCACGTGGCGCTGCAACGCCAGCCTGCGAAGCATTTTCCGGTAGGGCCGCGGTTCTGGCGACAGCTCCCACGCCCGAAGAGCCAGGAGGGAAAGCCGTGCCTCCTTGGAAAGCTCTTTGGCAGCCGCTCGCGTGGCCCCACAGCCCGTGGGGCTGCGGGCTTTCCGGCGGCCGTCAGCCTCGGCGACACAAGTGCACACGTGGCGCTGCCGCGCCAGCCTGCGAAGCATTTTCCGGTAGGGCCGCGGCTCTGGCGACAGCTCCCACGCCCGAAGAGCCAGGAGGGAAAGCCGTGCCTCATTGGAAAGCTCTTTGGCAGCCGATCGCGTGGCCCCACAGCCCGTGGGGCTGCGGGCTTTCCGGCGGCCGTTAACCTCGGCAACACCTGCGACCACGTGTCGCCGCCGCGCCAGCCTGCAAAGCATTTTCCGGTAGGGCCGCGTCTCTGGCGACAGCTCCCACGCCCGAAGAGCCAGGAGGGAAAGCCGTGCCTCGTTGGAAAGCTCTTTGGCAGCCGCTCGCGTGGCCCCACAGCCCGTGGGGCTGCGGGCTTTCCGGCAGCCATCAGCCTCTGCGACACCGGCGCCCACGTGGCGCTGCCACGCCAGCCTGCGAAGCATTTTCCGGTAGGGCCGCGGCTCTGGCGACAGCTCCCACGCCCGAAGAGCCAGGAGGGAAAGCCATGCCTCGTTGGAAAGCTCTTTGGCAGCCGCTCGCGTGGCCCCACAGCCCGTGGGGCTGCGGGCTTTCCGGCGGCCGTCAGCCTCGGCGACACCGGCGCGCACGTGGCGCCGCCGCGCCAGCCTGCGAAGCATTTTCCGGTAGGGCCGCGGCTCTGGCGACAGCTCCCACGCCCGAAGAGCCAGGAGGGAAAGCCGTGCCTCATTGGAAAGCTCTTTGGCAGCCACTCGCGTGGCCCCACAGCCCGTGGGGCTGCGGGCTTTCCGGCGGCCGTCAGCCTCGGCGACACCGGCGCGCACGTGGCGCCGCCGCGCCAGCCTGCGAAGCATTTTCCGGTAGCGCCGCGGCTCTGGCGACAGCTCCCACGCCCGAAGAGCCAGGAGGGAAAGCCATGCCTCCCTGGAAAGCTCTTTCGCAGCCGCTCGCGTGGCCCCACAGCCCGTGGGGCTGCGGGCTTTCCGGCGGCCGTCAGCCTCGGCGACAGAAGTGCCCACGTGGCGCTGCCGCGCCAGCCTGCGAAGCATTTTCCGGTAGGGCCGCGGCTCTGGCGACAGCTCCCACGCCCGAAGAGCCAGGAGGGAAAGCCGTGCCTCCTTGGAAAGCTCTTTGGCAGCCGCTCGCGTGGCCCCACAGCCCGTGGGGCTGCGGGCTTTCCGGCGGCCGTCAGCCTCGGCGACACAAGTGCACACGTGGCGCTGCCGCGCCAGCCTGCGAAGCATTTTCCGGTAGGGCAGCGGCTCTGGCGACAGCTCCCACGCCCGAAGAGCCAGGAGGGAAAGCCGTGCCTCGTTGGAAAGCTCTTTGGCAGCCGCTCGCGTGGCCCCACAGCCCGTGGGGCTGCGGGCTTTCCGGCGGCCGTCAGCCTCGGCGACACCTGCGACCACGTGGCGCCGCCGTGCCAGCCTGCGAAGCATTTTCCGGTAGGGCCGCGGCTCTGGCGACAGCTCCCACGCCCGAAGAGCCAGGAGGGAAAGCCGTGCCTCGTTGGAAAGCTCTTTGGCAGCCGCTCGCGTGGCCCCACAGCCCGTGGGGCTGCGGGCTTTCCGGCGGCCGTCAGCCTCGGCGCCACCGGCGCCCACATGGCGCCGCTGCGCCAGCGTGCGGAGCATTTTCGGGTAGGGCCGCGGCTCTGGCGACAGCTCCCACGCCCGAAGAGCCAGGAGGGAAAGCCGTGCCTCGTTGGAAAGCTCTTTGGCAGCCGATCGCGTGGCCCCACAGCCCGTGGGGCTGCGGGGTTTCTGGCGGCCGTCAGCCTCGGCGACACCAGTGCCCGCGTGGCGCCGTGGCGCCAGCCTGGGAAGCATTTTCCGGTAGGGCCGCGGCTCTGGCGACAGCTCCCAAACCAGAAGAGCCAGGAGGGAAAGCCGTGCCTCGTTGGAAAGCTCTTTGGCAGCCGCTCGCGTGGCCCCACAGCCCGTGGGGCTGCGGGCTTTCCGTCGGCCGTCAGCCTCGGCGACACAAGTGCACACCTGTCGCCGCCGCGCCAGCCTGCGAAGCATTTTCCGGTAGGGCCGCGGCTCTGGCGACAGCTCCCACGCCCGAAGAGCCAGGAGGGAAAGCCGTGCCTCCTTGGAAAGCTCTTTCGCAGCCACTCGCGTGGCCCCACAGCCCGTGGGGCTGCGGGCTTTCCGGCGGACGTCAGCCTCGGCGCCACCGGCGCCCACGTGGCGCCGCCGCGCCAGCCTGGGAAGCATTTTCTGGTAGGGCCGCGGCTCTGGCGACAGCTCCCACGCCCGAAGAGCCAGGAGGGAAAGCCGTGCCTCGTTGGAAAGCTCTTTGGCAGCCGCTCGCGTGGCCCCACAGCCCGTGGGGCTGCGGGCTTTCCGGCGGCCGTCAGCCTCGGCAACACCTGCGACCACGTGGCGCCGCCGCGCCAGCCTGCAAAGCATTTTCCGGTAGGGCCGCGGCTCTGGCGACAGCTCCCACGCCCGAAGAGCCAGGAGGGAAAGCCGTGCCTCGTTGGAAAGCTCTTTGGCAGCCGCTAGCGTGGCCCCACAGCCCGTGGGGCTGCGGGCTTTCCGGCGGCCGTCAGCCTCGGCGACAGAAGTGCCCACGTGGCGCTGCCGCGCCAGCCTGCGAAGCATTTTCCGGTAGGGCCGCGGCTCTGGCGACAGCTCCCACGCCCGAAGAGCCAGGAGGGAAAGCCGTGCCTCGTTGGAACGCTCTTTGGCAGCCGCTCGCGTGGCCCCACAGCCCGTGGGGCTGCGGGCTTTCCGGCGGCCGTCAGCCTCGGCAACACCTGCGACCACGTGTCTCCGCCGCGCCAGCCTGCAAAGCATTTTCCGGTAGGGCCGCGGCTCTGGCGACAGCTCCCACGCCCGAAGAGCCAGGAGGGAAAGCCGTGCCTCGTTGGAAAGCTCATTGGCAGCCGCTCGCGTGGCCCCACAGCCCGTGGGGCTGCGGGCTTTCCGGCGGCCGTCAGCCTCGGCGACACCGGCGCCCACTTGGCGCCGCCACGCCAGCCTGCGAAGCATTTTCCGGTAGGGCCGTGGCTCTGGCGACAGCTCCCACGCCCGAAGAGCCAGGAGGGAAAGCCGTGCCTCGTTGGAAAGCTCTTTGGCAGCCGCTCGCGTGGCCCCACAGCCCGTGGGGCTGCGGGCTTTCTGGCGGCCGTCAGCCTCGGCAACACCGGTGCCCGCGTGGCGCCGCCTCGCCAGCCTGGGAAGCATTTTCCGGTAGGGCCGCGGCTCTGGCGACAGCTCCCACGCCCGAAGAGCCAGGAGGGAAAGCCGTGCCTCGTTGGAAAGCTCTTTGGCAGCCGCTCGCGTGGCCCCACAGCCCGTGGGGCAGAGGGCTTTCCGGCGGCCGTCAGCCTCAGCGACACCAGCGCCCACGTGGCGACGCCGCGCCAGCCTGCAAAGCATTTTCCGGTAGGGCCGCGGCTCTGGCGACAGCTCCCACGCCCGAAGAGCCAGGAGGGAAAGCCGTGCCTCGTTGGAAAGCTCTTTGGCAGCCGCTCGCGTGGCCCCACAGCCCGTGGGGCTGCGGGCTTTCCGGCGGCCGTCAGCCTCGGCGACACAAGTGCACACGTGTCGCCGCCGCGCCAGCCTGCGAAGCATTTTCCGGTAGGGCCGCGGCTCTGGCGACAGCTCCCACGCCCGAAGAGCCAGGAGGGAAAGCCGTGCCTCGTTGGAAAACTCTTCGGCAGCCGCTCGCGTGGTCCCACAGCCCGTGGGGCTGCGGGCTTTCCGGCGGCCGTCAGCCTCGGTGACACAAGTGCACCCGTGGCGCCGCCGCGCCAGCCTGCGAAGCATTTTCCGGTAGGGCCGCGGCTCTGGCGACAGCTCCCACGCCCGAAGAGCCAGGAGGGAAAGCCGTGCCTCGTTGGAAAGCTCTTTGGCAGCCGCTCGCGTGGCCCCACAGCCCGTGGGGCTGCGGGCTTTCCGGCGGCTGTCAGCCTCGGCGACACCGGCCCCCACGTGGCGCCGCCGCGCCAGCCTGCAAAGCATTTTCCGGTAGGGCCGCAGCTCTGGCGACAGCTCCCACGCCCGAAGAGCCAGGAGGGAAAGCCGTGCCTCGTTGGAAAGCACTTTGGCAGCCGCTCGCGTGGCCCCACAGCCCGTGGGGCTGCGGGCTTTCCGGCGGCCGTCAGCCTTGGCGACACAAGTGCACATGTGGCGCCGCCGCGCCAGCCTGCGAAGCATTTTCTGGTAGGGCCGCGTCTCTGGCGACAGCTCCCACGCCCGAAGAGCCAGGAGGGAAAGCCGTGCCTCGTTGGAAAGCTCTTTGGCAGCCGCTCGCGTGGCCCCACAGCCCGTGGGGCTGCGGGCTTTCCGTCGGCCGTCAGCCTCGGCGACAGCAGTGCCCACGTGGCGCCGCCGCGCCAGCCTGCGAAGCATTTTCCGGTAGGGCCGCGGCTCTGGCGACAGCTCCCACGCCCGAAGAGCCAGGAGGGAAAGCCGTGCCTCGTTGGAAAGCTCTTTGGCAGCCGCTCGCGTGGCCCCACAGCCCGTGGGGCTGCGGGCTTTCCGGCGGCCGTCAGCCTCAGCGACTCCGGCGCGCACGTGTCGCCGCCGCGCCAGCCTGCGAAGCATTTTCCGGTAGGGCCGCGGCTCTGGCGACAGCTCCCACGCCCGAAGAGCCAGGAGGGAAAGCCGTGCCTCGTTGGAAAGCTCTTTGGCAGCCGCTCGCGTGGCCCCACAGCCCGTGGGGCTGCGGGCTTTCCGGCGCCCGTCAGCCTCGGCGACAGAAGTGCCCACGTGGCGCTGCCGCGCCAGCCTGCGAAGCATTTTCCGGTAGGGCCGCGGCTCTGGCGACAGCTCCCACGCCCGAAGAGCCAGGAGGGAAAGCCGTGCCTCGTTGGAAAGCTCTTTGGCAGCCGCTCGCGTGGCCCCACAGCCCGTGGGGCTGCGGGCTTTCCGGCGGCCGTCAGCCTCGGCGACACAAGTGCACATGTGGCGCCGCCGCGCCAGCCTGCGAAGCATTTTCCGGTAGGGCCGCGGCCCTGGTGACAGCTCCCACGCCCGAAGAGCCAGGAGGGAAAGCCGTGCCTCCTTGGAAAGCTCTTTGGCAGCCGCTCGCCTGGCCCCACAGCCCGTGGGGCTGCGGGCTTTCCGTCGGCCGTCAGCCTCGGCGACACCAGTGCCCACGTGGCGCCGCCGCGCCAGCCTGCGAAGCATTTTCCGGTAGGGCCGCGGCTCTGGCGACAGCTCCCACGCCCGAAGAGCCAGGAGGGAAAGCCGTGCCTCCTTGGAAAGCTCTTTGGCAGCCGCTCACGTGGACGCACAGCCCGTGGGGCTGCGGGCTTTCCGGCGGCTGTCAGCCTCGGCGACACCGGCGCCCACGTGGCGCCGCCGCGCCAGCCTGTGAAGCATTTTCCGGTAGGGCCGCGGCTCTGGCGACAGCTCCCACGCCCGAAGAGCCAGGAGGGAAAGCCGTGCCTCGTTGGAAAGCTCTTTGGCAGCCGCTCGCGTGGCCCCACAGCCCGTGGGGCTGCGGGCTTTCCGGCGGCCGTCAGCCTCGGCGACACCGGCGCCCACGTGGCGCCGCCGCGCCAGCCTGCAAAGCATTTTCCGGTAGGGCCGCGGCTCTGGCGACAGCTCCCACGCCCGAAGAGCCAGGAGGGAAAGCCGTGCCTCGTTGGAAACCTCTTTGGCAGCCGCTCGCGTGGCCCCACAGCCCGTGGGGCTGCGGGCTTTCCGGCTGCCGTCAGCCTCGGCGACACCTGCGTCCACGTGGCGCCGCCGTGCCAGCCTGCGAAGCATTTTCCGGTAGGGCCGCGGCTCTGGCGACAGCTCCCACGCCCGAAGAGCCAGGAGGGAAAGCCGTGCCTCCTTGGAAAGCTCTTTGGCAGCCGCTCGCGTGGCCCCACAGCCCGTGGGGCTGCGGGCTTTCCGGCGGCCGTCAGCCTCGGCGACAGCTGCGCCCACGTGGCGCCGCCGCGCCAGCCTGCGAAGCATTTTCCGGTAGGGCCGCGGCTCTGGCGACAGCTCCCACGCCCGAAGAGCCAGGAGGGAAAGCCTTGCCTCGTTGGAAAGCTCTTTGGCAGTCGCTCGCGTGGTCCCACAGCCCGTGGGGCTGCGGGCTTTCCGGCGGCCGTCAGCCTCGGTGACACAAGTGCACCCGTGGCGCCGCCGCGCCAGCCTGCGAAGCATTTTCCGGTAGGGCCGCGGCTCTGGGGACAGCTCCCACGCCCGAAGAGCCAGGAGGGAAAGCCGTGCCTCGTTGGAAAGCTCTTTGGCAGCCGCTCGCGTGGACCCACAGCCCGTGAGGCTGCGGGCTTTCCGGCGGCTGTCAGCCTCGGCGACACCGGCGCCCACGTGGCGCCGCCGCGCCAGCCTGCAAAGCATTTTCCGGTAGGGCCGCAGCTCTGGCGACAGCTCCCACGCCCGAAGAGCCAGGAGGGAAAGCCGTGCCTCGTTGGAAAGCACTTTGGCAGCCGCTCGCGTGGCCCCACAGCCCGTGGGGCTGCGGGCTTTCCGGCGGCCGTCAGCCTTGGCGACACAAGTGCACATGTGGCGCCGCCGCGCCAGCCTGCGAAGCATTTTCTGGTAGGGCCGCGTCTCTGGCGACAGCTCCCACGCCCGAAGAGCCAGGAGGGAAAGCCGTGCCTCGTTGGAAAGCTCTTTGGCAGCCGCTCGCGTGGCCCCACAGCCCGTGGGGCTGCGGGCTTTCCGTCGGCCGTCAGCCTCGGCGACAGCAGTGCCCACGTGGCGCCGCCGCGCCAGCCTGCGAAGCATTTTCCGGTAGGGCCGCGGCTCTGGCGACAGCTCCCACGCCCGAAGAGCCAGGAGGGAAAGCCGTGCCTCGTTGGAAAGCTCTTTGGCAGCCGCTCGCGTGGCCCCACAGCCCGTGGGGCTGCGGGCTTTCCGGCGGCCGTCAGCCTCAGCGACTCCGGCGCGCACGTGTCGCCGCCGCGCCAGCCTGCGAAGCATTTTCCGGTAGGGCCGCGGCTCTGGCGACAGCTCCCACGCCCGAAGAGCCAGGAGGGAAAGCCGTGCCTCGTTGGAAAGCTCTTTGGCAGCCGCTCGCGTGGCCCCACAGCCCGTGGGGCTGCGGGCTTTCCGGCGGCCGTCAGCCTCGGCGACACCGGCGCCCACGTGGCGCCGCCGCGCCAGCCTGCAAAGCATTTTCCGGTAGGGCCGCGGCTCTGGCAACAGCTCCCACGCCCGAAGAGCCAGGAGGGAAAGCCGTGCCTCGTTGGAAAGCTCTTTGGCAGCCGCTCGCGTGGCCCCACAGCCCGTGGGGCTGCGGGCTTTCCGGCTGCCGTCAGCCTCGGCGACACCTGCGTCCACGTGGCGCCGCCGTGCCAGCCTGCGAAGCATTTTCCGGTAGGGCCGCGGCTCTGGCGACAGCTCCCACGCCCGAAGAGCCAGGAGGGAAAGCCGTGCCTCCTTGGAAAGCTCTTTGGCAGCCGCTCGCGTGGCCCCACAGCCCGTGGGGCTGCGGGATTTCCCGCGGCCGTCAGCCTCGGCGACACCAGTGCCCACGTGGCGCCGCCGCGCCAGCGTGCGAAGCATTTTCCGGTAGGGCCGCGGCTCTGGCGACAGCTCCCACGCCCGAAGAGCCAGGAGGGAAAGCCGTGCCTCGTTGGAAAGCTCTTTGGCAGCCGCTCGCGTGGCCCCACAGCCCGTGGGGCTGCGGGCTTTCCGGCGGCCGTCAGCCTCGGCGACACCGGCGCGCACGTGGCGCCGCCGCGCCAGCCTGCAAAGCATTTTCCGGTAGGGCCGCGGCTCTGGCGACAGCTCCCACGCCCGAAGAGCCAGGAGGGAAAGCCGTGCCTCCTTGGAAAGCTCTTTGGCAGCCGCTCGCGTGGCCCCACAGCCCGTGGGGCTGCGGGCTTTCCGGCGGCCGTCAGCCTCAGCGACTCCGGCGCGCACGTGTCGCCGCCGCGCCAGCCTGCGAAGCATTTTCCGGTAGGGCCGCGGCTCTGGCGACAGCTCCCACGCCCGAAGAGCCAGGAGGGAAAGCCGTGCCTCGTTGGAAAGCTCTTTGGCAGCCGCTCGCGTGGCCCCACAGCCCGTGGGGCTGCGGGCTTTCCGGCGGCCGTCAGCCTCGGCGACACCGGCGCCCACGTGGCGCCGCCGCGCCAGCCTGCAAAGCATTTTCCGGTAGGGCCGCGGCTCTGGCAACAGCTCCCACGCCCGAAGAGCCAGGAGGGAAAGCCGTGCCTCGTTGGAAACCTCTTTGGCAGCCGCTCGCGTGGCCCCACAGCCCGTGGGGCTGCGGGCTTTCCGGCTGCCGTCAGCCTCGGCGACACCTGCGTCCACGTGGCGCCGCCGTGCCAGCCTGCGAAGCATTTTCCGGTAGGGCCGCGGCTCTGGCGACAGCTCCCACGCCCGAAGAGCCAGGAGGGAAAGCCGTGCCTCCTTGGAAAGCTCTTTGGCAGCCGCTCGCGTGGCCCCACAGCCCGTGGGGCTGCGGGATTTCCCGCGGCCGTCAGCCTCGGCGACACCAGTGCCCACGTGGCGCCGCCGCGCCAGCGTGCGAAGCATTTTCCGGTAGGGCCGCGGCTCTGGCGACAGCTCCCACGCCCGAAGAGCCAGGAGGGAAAGCCGTGCCTCGTTGGAAAGCTCTTTGGCAGCCGCTCGCGTGGCCCCACAGCCCGTGGGGCTGCGGGCTTTCCGGCGGCCGTCAGCCTCGGCGACACCGGCGCGCACGTGGCGCCGCCGCGCCAGCCTGCAAAGCATTTTCCGGTAGGGCCGCGGCTCTGGCGACAGCTCCCACGCCCGAAGAGCCAGGAGGGAAAGCCGTGCCTCCTTGGAAAGCTCTTTGGCAGCCGCTCGCGTGGCCCCACAGCCCGTGGGGCTGCGGGCTTTCCGGCGGCCGTCAGCCTCGGCGACACAAGTGCACACGTGTCGCCGCCGCGCCAGCCTGCGAAGCATTTTCCGGTAGGGCCGCGGCTCTGGCGACAGCTCCCACGCCCGAAGAGCCAGGAGGGAAAGCCGTGCCTCGTTGGAAAACTCTTCGGCAGCCGCTCGCGTGGTCCCACAGCCCGTGGGGCTGCGGGCTTTCCGGCGGCCGTCAGCCTCGGCGACAGCAGTGCCCACGTGGCGCCGCCGCGCCAGCCTGCGAAGCATTTTCCGGTAGGGCCGCGGCTCTGGCGACAGCTCCCACGCCCGAAGAGCCAGGAGGGAAAGCCGTGCCTCGTTGGAAAGCTCTTTGGCAGCCGCTCGCGTGGCCCCACAGCCCGTGGGGCTGCGGGCTTTCCGGCGGCCGTCAGCCTCAGCGACTCCGGCGCGCACGTGTCGCCGCCGCGCCAGCCTGCGAAGCATTTTCCGGTAGGGCCGCGGCTCTGGCGACAGCTCCCACGCCCGAAGAGCCAGGAGGGAAAGCCTTGCCTCGTTGGAAAGCTCTTTGGCAGTCGCTCGCGTGGTCCCACAGCCCGTGGGGCTGCGGGCTTTCCGGCGCCCGTCAGCCTCGGCGACAGAAGTGCCCACGTGGCGCTGCCGCGCCAGCCTGCGAAGCATTTTCCGGTAGGGCCGCGGCTCTGGCGACAGCTCCCACGCCCGAAGAGCCAGGAGGGAAAGCCGTGCCTCGTTGGAAAGCTCTTTGGCAGCCGCTCGCGTGGCCCCACAGCCCGTGGGGCTGCGGGCTTTCCGGAGGCCGTCAGCCTCGGCGACACAATTGCACATGTGGCGCCGCCGCGCCAGCCTGCGAAGCATTTTCCGGTAGGGCCGCGGCCCTGGTGACAGCTCCCACGCCCGAAGAGCCAGGAGGGAAAGCCGTGCCTCCTTGGAAAGCTCTTTGGCAGCCGCTCGCCTGGCCCCACAGCCCGTGGGGCTGCGGGCTTTCCGTCGGCCGTCAGCCTCGGCGACACCAGTGCCCACGTGGCGCCGCCGCGCCAGCCTGCGAAGCATTTTCCGGTAGGGCCGCGGCTCTGGCGACAGCTCCCACGCCCGAAGAGCCAGGAGGGAAAGCCGTGCCTCCTTGGAAAGCTCTTTGGCAGCCGCTCACGTGGACGCACAGCCCGTGGGGCTGCGGGCTTTCCGGCGGCTGTCAGCCTCGGCGACACCGGCGCCCACGTGGCGCCGCCGCGCCAGCCTGTGAAGCATTTTCCGGTAGGGCCGCGGCTCTGGCGACAGCTCCCACGCCCGAAGAGCCAGGAGGGAAAGCCGTGCCTCGTTGGAAAGCTCTTTGGCAGCCGCTCGCGTGGCCCCACAGCCCGTGGGGCTGCGGGCTTTCCGGCGGCCGTCAGCCTCGGCGACACCGGCGCCCACGTGGCGCCGCCGCGCCAGCCTGCAAAGCATTTTCCGGTAGGGCCGCGGCTCTGGCGACAGCTCCCACGCCCGAAGAGCCAGGAGGGAAAGCCGTGCCTCGTTGGAAACCTCTTTGGCAGCCGCTCGCGTGGCCCCACAGCCCGTGGGGCTGCGGGCTTTCCGGCTGCCGTCAGCCTCGGCGACACCTGCGTCCACGTGGCGCCGCCGTGCCAGCCTGCGAAGCATTTTCCGGTAGGGCCGCGGCTCTGGCGACAGCTCCCACGCCCGAAGAGCCAGGAGGGAAAGCCGTGCCTCCTTGGAAAGCTCTTTGGCAGCCGCTCGCGTGGCCCCACAGCCCGTGGGGCTGCGGGATTTCCCGCGGCCGTCAGCCTCGGCGACACCAGTGCCCACGTGGCGCCGCCGCGCCAGCGTGCGAAGCATTTTCCGGTAGGGCCGCGGCTCTGGCGACAGCTCCCACGCCCGAAGAGCCAGGAGGGAAAGCCGTGCCTCGTTGGAAAGCTCTTTGGCAGCCGCTCGCGTGGCCCCACAGCCCGTGGGGCTGCGGGCTTTCCGGCGGCCGTCAGCCTCGGCGACACCGGCGCGCACGTGGCGCTGCCGCGCCAGCCTGCAAAGCATTTTCCGGTAGGGCCGCGGATCTGGCGACAGCTCCCACGCCCGAAGAGCCAGGAGGGAAAGCCGTGCCTCCTTGGAAAGCTCTTTGGCAGCCGCTCGCGTGGCCCCACAGCCCGTGGGGCTGCGGGCTTTCCGGCGGCCGTCAGCCTCGGCGACAGCTGCGCCCACGTGGCGCCGCCGCGCCAGCCTGCGAAGCATTTTCCGGTAGGGCCGCGGCTCTGGCGACAGCTCCCACGCCCGAAGAGCCAGGAGGGAAAGCCTTGCCTCGTTGGAAAGCTCTTTGGCAGTCGCTCGCGTGGTCCCACAGCCCGTGGGGCTGCGGGCTTTCCGGCGGCCGTCAGCCTCGGTGACACAAGTGCACCCGTGGCGCCGCCGCGCCAGCCTGCGAAGCATTTTCCGGTAGGGCCGCGGCTCTGGGGACAGCTCCCACGCCCGAAGAGCCAGGAGGGAAAGCCGTGCCTCGTTGGAAAGCTCTTTGGCAGCCGCTCGCGTGGACCCACAGCCCGTGAGGCTGCGGGCTTTCCGGCGGCTGTCAGCCTCGGCGACACCGGCGCCCACGTGGCGCCGCAGCGCCAGCCTGCAAAGCATTTTCCGGTAGGGCCGCAGCTCTGGCGACAGCTCCCACGCCCGAAGAGCCAGGAGGGAAAGCCGTGCCTCGTTGGAAAGCACTTTGGCAGCCGCTCGCGTGGCCCCACAGCCCGTGGGGCTGCGGGCTTTCCGGCGGCCGTCAGCCTTGGCGACACAAGTGCACATGTGGCGCCGCCGCGCCAGCCTGCGAAGCATTTTCCGGTAGGGCCGCGTCTCTGGCGACAGCTCCCACGCCCGAAGAGCCAGGAGGGAAAGCCGTGCCTCGTTGGAAAGCTCTTTGGCAGCCGCTCGCGTGGCCCCACAGCCCGTGGGGCTGCGGGCTTTCCGTCGGCCGTCAGCCTCGGCGACAGCAGTGCCCACGTGGCGCCGCCGCGCCAGCCTGCGAAGCATTTTCCGGTAGGGCCGCGGCTCTGGCGACAGCTCCCACGCCCGAAGAGCCAGGAGGGAAAGCCGTGCCTCGTTGGAAAGCTCTTTGGCAGCCGCTCGCGTGGCCCCACAGCCCGTGGGGCTGCGGGCTTTCCGGCGGCCGTCAGCCTCAGCGACTCCGGCGCGCACGTGTCGCCGCCGCGCCAGCCTGCGAAGCATTTTCCGGTAGGGCCGCGGCTCTGGCGACAGCTCCCACGCCCGAAGAGCCAGGAGGGAAAGCCGTGCCTCGTTGGAAAGCTCTTTGGCAGCCGCTCGCGTGGCCCCACAGCCCGTGGGGCTGCGGGCTTTCCGGCGGCCGTCAGCCTCGGCGACACCGGCGCCCACGTGGCGCCGCCGCGCCAGCCTGCAAAGCATTTTCCGGTAGGGCCGCGGCTCTGGCAACAGCTCCCACGCCCGAAGAGCCAGGAGGGAAAGCCGTGCCTCGTTGGAAACCTCTTTGGCAGCCGCTCGCGTGGCCCCACAGCCCGTGGGGCTGCGGGCTTTCCGGCTGCCGTCAGCCTCGGCGACACCTGCGTCCACGTGGCGCCGCCGTGCCAGCCTGCGAAGCATTTTCCGGTAGGGCCGCGGCTCTGGCGACAGCTCCCACGCCCGAAGAGCCAGGAGGGAAAGCCGTGCCTCCTTGGAAAGCTCTTTGGCAGCCGCTCGCGTGGCCCCACAGCCCGTGGGGCTGCGGGATTTCCCGCGGCCGTCAGCCTCGGCGACACCAGTGCCCACGTGGCGCCGCCGCGCCAGCGTGCGAAGCATTTTCCGGTAGGGCCGCGGCTCTGGCGACAGCTCCCACGCCCGAAGAGCCAGGAGGGAAAGCCGTGCCTCGTTGGAAAGCTCTTTGGCAGCCGCTCGCGTGGCCCCACAGCCCGTGGGGCTGCGGGCTTTCCGGCGGCCGTCAGCCTCGGCGACACCGGCGCGCACGTGGCGCCGCCGCGCCAGCCTGCAAAGCATTTTCCGGTAGGGCCGCGGCTCTGGCGACAGCTCCCACGCCCGAAGAGCCAGGAGGGAAAGCCGTGCCTCCTTGGAAAGCTCTTTGGCAGCCGCTCGCGTGGCCCCACAGCCCGTGGGGCTGCGGGCTTTCCGGCGGCCGTCAGCCTCGGCGACACAAGTGCACACGTGTCGCCGCCGCGCCAGCCTGCGAAGCATTTTCCGGTAGGGCCGCGGCTCTGGCGACAGCTCCCACGCCCGAAGAGCCAGGAGGGAAAGCCGTGCCTCGTTGGAAAGCTCTTTGGCAGCCGCTCGCGTGGCCCCACAGCCCGTGGGGCTGCGGGCTTTCCGGCGGCCGTCAGCCTCGGTGACACAAGTGCACCCGTGGCGCCGCCGCGCCAGCGTGCGAAGCATTTTCCGGTAGGGCCGCGGCTCTGGCGACAGCTCCCACGCCCGAAGAGCCAGGAGGGAAAGCCGTGCCTCGTTGGAAAGCTCTTTGGCAGCCGCTCGCGTGGACCCACAGCCCGTGAGGCTGCGGGCTTTCCGGCGGCTGTCAGCCTCGGCGACACCGGCGACCACGTGTCTCCGCCGCGCCAGCCTGCAAAGCATTTTCCGGTAGGGCCGCAGCTCTGGCGACAGCTCCCACGCCCGAAGAGCCAGGAGGGAAAGCCGTGCCTCGTTGGAAAGCACTTTGGCAGCCGCTCGCGTGGCCCCACAGCCCGTGGGGCTGCGGGCTTTCCGGCGGCCGTCAGCCTTGGCGACACAAGTGCACATGTGGCGCCGCCGCGCCAGCCTGCGAAGCATTTTCTGGTAGGGCCGCGGCTCTGGCGACAGCTCCCACGCCCGAAGAGCCAGGAGGGAAAGCCGTGCCTCGTTGGAAAGCTCTTTGGCAGCCGCTCGCGTGGCCCCACAGCCCGTGGGGCTGCGGGCTTTCCGTCGGCCGTCAGCCTCGGCGACAGCAGTGCCCACGTGGCGCCGCCGCGCCAGCCTGCGAAGCATTTTCCGGTAGGGCCGCGGCTCTGGCGACAGCTCCCACGCCCGAAGAGCCAGGAGGGAAAGCCGTGCCTCGTTGGAAAGCTCTTTGGCAGCCGCTCGCGTGGCCCCACAGCCCGTGGGGCTGCGGGCTTTCCGGCGGCCGTCAGCCTCAGCGACTCCGGCGCGCACGTGTCGCCGCCGCGCCAGCCTGTGAAGCATTTTCCGGTAGGGCCGCGGCTCTGGCGACAGCTCCCACGCCCGAAGAGCCAGGAGGGAAAGCCGTGCCTCGTTGGAAAGCTCTTTGGCAGCCGCTCGCGTGGCCCCACAGCCCGTGGGGCTGCGGGCTTTCCGGCGGCCGTCAGCCTCGGCGACACAAGTGCACATGTGGCGCCGCCGCGCCAGCCTGCGAAGCATTTTCCGGTAGGGCCGTGGCTCTGGCGACAGCTCCCACGCCCGAAGAGCCAGGAGGGAAAGCCGTGCCTCCTTGGAAAGCTCTTTGGCAGCCGCTCGCGTGGCCCCACAGCCCGTGGGGCTGCGGGCTTTCCGTCGGCCGTCAGCCTCGGCGACACCAGTGCCCACGTGGCGCCGCCGCGCCAGCCTGCGAAGCATTTTCCGGTAGGGCCGCGGCTCTGGCGACAGCTCCCACGCCCGAAGAGCCAGGAGGGAAAGCCGTGCCTCCTTGGAAAGCTCTTTGGCAGCCGCTCGCGTGGCCCCACAGCCCGTGGGGCTGCGGGCTTTCCGGCGGCTGTCAGCCTCGGCGACACCGGCGCCCACGTGGCGCCGCCGCGCCAGCCTGTGAAGCATTTTCCGGTAGGGCCGCGGCTCTGGCGACAGCTCCCACGCCCGAAGAGCCAGGAGGGAAAGCCGTGCCTCGTTGGAAAGCTCTTTGGCAGCCGCTCGCGTGGCCCCACAGCCCGTGGGGCTGCGGGCTTTCCGGCGGCCGTCAGCCTCGGCGACACCGGCGCCCACGTGGCGCCGCCGCGCCAGCCTGCAAAGCATTTTCCGGTAGGGCCGCGGCTCTGGCGACAGCTCCCACGCCCGAAGAGCCAGGAGGGAAAGCCGTGCCTCGTTGGAAAGCTCTTTGGCAGCCGCTCGCGTGGCCCCACAGCCCGTGGGGCTGCGGGCTTTCCGGCGGCCGTCAGCCTCGGCGACAGCAGTGCCCACGTGGCGCCGCCGCGCCAGCCTGCGAAGCATTTTCCGGTAGGGCCGCGGCTCTGGCGACAGCTCCCACGCCCGAAGAGCCAGGAGGGAAAGCCGTGCCTCGTTGGAAAGCTCTTTGGCAGCCGCTCGCGTGGCCCCACAGCCCGTGGGGCTGCGGGCTTTCCGGCGGCCGTCAGCCTCAGCGACACCGGCGCGCACGTGTCGCCGCCGCGCCAGCCTGCGAAGCATTTTCCGGTAGGGCCGCGGCTCTGGCGACAGCTCCCACGCCCGAAGAGCCAGGAGGGAAAGCCGTGCCTCGTTGGAAAGCTCTTTGGCAGCCGCTCGCGTGGCCCCACAGCCCGTGGGGCTGCGGGCTTTCCGGCGGCCGTCAGCCTCGGCGACAGAAGTGCCCACGTGGCGCTGCCGCGCCAGCCTGCGAAGCATTTTCCGGTAGGGCCGCGGCTCTGGCGACAGCTCCCACGCCCGAAGAGCCAGGAGGGAAAGCCGTGCCTCCTTGGAAAGCTCTTTGGCAGCCGCTCGCGTGGCCCCACAGCCCGTGGGGCTGCGGGCTTTCCGGCGGCCGTCAGCCTCGGCGACACAAGTGCACATGTGGCGCCGCCGCGCCAGCCTGTGAAGCATTTTCCGGTAGGGCCGCGGCTCTGGCGACAGCTCCCACGCCCGAAGAGCCAGGAGGGAAAGCCGTGCCTCGTTGGAAAGCTCTTTGGCAGCCGCTCGCGTGGCCCCACAGCCCGTGGGGCTGCGGGCTTTCCGGCGGCCGTCAGCCTCGGCGACACCGGCGCCCACGTGGCGCCGCCGCGCCAGCCTGCAAAGCATTTTCCGGTAGGGCCGCGGCTCTGGCGACAGCTCCCACGCCCGAAGAGCCAGGAGGGAAAGCCGTGCCTCGTTGGAAACCTCTTTGGCAGCCGCTCGCGTGGCCCCACAGCCCGTGGGGCTGCGGGCTTTCCGGCTGCCGTCAGCCTCGGCGACACCTGCGTCCACGTGGCGCCGCCGTGCCAGCCTGCGAAGCATTTTCCGGTAGGGCCGCGGCTCTGGCGACAGCTCCCATGCCCGAAGAGCCAGGAGGGAAAGCCGTGCCTCCTTGGAATGCTCTTTGGCAGCCGCTCGCGTGGCCCCACAGCCCGTGGGGCTGCGGGATTTCCCGCGGCCGTCAGCCTCGGCAACACCAGTGCCCACGTGGCGCCGCCGCGCCAGCGTGCGAAGCATTTTCCGGTAGGGCCGCGGCTCTGGCGACAGCTCCCACGCCCGAAGAGCCAGGAGGGAAAGCCGTGCCTCGTTGGAAAGCTCTTTGGCAGCCGCTCGCGTGGCCCCACAGCCCGTGGGGCTGCGGGCTTTCCGGCGGCCGTCAGCCTCGGCGACACCGGCGCGCACGTGGCGCCGCCGCGCCAGCCTGCAAAGCATTTTCCGGTAGGGCCGCGGCTCTGGCGACAGCTCCCACGCCCGAAGAGCCAGGAGGGAAAGCCTTGCCTCGTTGGAAAGCTCTTTGGCAGCCGCTCGCGTGGACCCACAGCCCGTGGGGCTGCGGGCTTTCCGGCGGCCGTCAGCCTCGGCGACAGAAGTGCCCACGTGGCGCTGCCGCGCCAGCCTGAAAAGCATTTTCCGGTAGGGCCGCGGCTCTGGCGACAGCTCCCACGCCCGAAGAGCCAGGAGTGAAAGCCGTGCCTCGTTGGAAAGCTCTTTGGCAGCTGCTCGCGTGGCCCCACAGCCCGTGGGGCTGCGGGCTTTCCGGCAGCCATCAGCCTCGGCGACACCGGCGCCCACGTGGCGCCGCCACGCCAGCCTGCGAAGCATTTTCCGGTAGGGCCGCGGCTCTGGCGACAGCTCCCACGCCCGAAGAGCCAGGAGGGAAAGCCGTGCCTCGTTGGAAAGCTCTTTGGCAGCCGCTCGCGTGGCCCCACAGCCCGTGGGGCTGCGGGCTTTCCGGCAGCCATCAGCCTCGGCGACACCAGTGCCCACGTGGCGCCGCCGCGCCAGCGTGCGAAGCATTTTCCGGTAGGGCCGCGTCTCTGGCGACAGCTCCCACGCCCGAAGAGCCAGGAGGGAAAGCCGTGCCTCGTTGGAAAGCTCTTTGGCAGCCGCTCGCGTGGCCCCACAGCCCGTGGGGCTGCGGGCTTTCCGGCGGCCGTCAGCCTCGGCGACACCGGCGCGCACGTGGCGCCGCCGCGCCAGCCTGCAAAGCATTTTCCGGTAGGGCCGCGGCTCTGGCGACAGCTCCCACGCCCGAAGAGCCAGGAGGGAAAGCCGTGCCTCCTTGGAAAGCTCTTTGGCAGCCGCTCGCGTGGCCCCACAGCCCGTGGGGCTGCGGGCTTTCCGGCGGCCGTCAGCCTCGGCGACACCTGCGACCACGTGGCGCCGCCGCGCCAGCCTGCGAAGCATTTTCCGGTAGGGCCGCGGCTCTGGCGACAGCTCCCACGCCCGAAGAGCCAGGAGGGAAAGCCGTGCCTCGTTGGAAAGCTCTTTGGCAGCCGCTCGCGTGGCCCCACAGCCCGTGGGGCTGCGGGCTTTCCGGCGGCCGTCAGCCTCGGCGACACCTGCGCCCACGTGGCGCCGCTGCGCCAGCCTGCGAAGCATTTTCTGGTAGGGCCGCGGCTCTGGCGACAGCTCCCACGCCCGAAGAGCCAGGAGGGAAAGCCGTGCCTCGTTGGAAAGCTCTTTGGCAGCCGCTCGCGTGGCCCCACAGCCCGTGGGGCTGCGGGCTTTCCGGCGGCCGTCAGCCTCGGCGACACCGGCGCGCACGTGGCGCCGCCGCGCCAGCCTGCAAAGCATTTTCCGGTAGGGCCGCGGCTCTGGCGACAGCTCCCACGCCCGAAGAGCCAGGAGGGAAAGCCGTGCCTCGTTGGAAAGCTCTTTGGCAGCCGCTCGCGTGGCCCCACAGCCCGTGGGGCTGCGGGCTTTCCGGCGGCCGTCAGCCTCGGCGACACCTGCGCCCACGTGGCGCCGCTGCGCCAGCCTGCGAAGCATTTTCTGGTAGGGCCACGGCTCTGGCGACAGCTCCCACGCCCGAAGAGCCAGGAGGGAAAGCCGTGCCTCGTTGGAAAGCTCTTTGGCAGCCGCTCGCGTGGCCCCACAGCCCGTGGGGCTGCGGGCTTTCCGGCGGCCGTCAGCCTCGGCGACACCGGCGCGCACGTGGCGCCGCCGCGCCAGCCTGCGAAGCATTTTCCGGTAGGGCCGCGGCTCTGGCGACAGCTCCCACGCCCGAAGAGCCAGGAGGGAAAGCCGTGCCTCCTTGGAAAGCTCTTTGGCAGCCGCTCGCGTGGCCCCACAGCCCGTGGGGCTGCGGGCTTTCCGGCGGCCGTCAGCCTCGGCGACACCGGCGCCCACGTGGCGCCGCCGCGCCAGCCTGCGAAGCATTTTCCGGTAGGGCCGCGGCTCTGGCGACAGCTCCCACGCCCGAAGAGCCAGGAGGGAAAGCCGTGCCTCCTTGGAAAGCTCTTTGGCAGCCGCTCGCGTGGCCCCACAGCCCGTGGGGCTGCGGGCTTTCCGGCGGCCGTCAGCCTCGGCGACACCTGCGACCACGTGGCGCCGCCGCGCCAGCCTGCGAAGCATTTTCCGGTAGGGCCGCGGCTCTGGCGACAGCTCCCACGCCCGAAGAGCCAGGAGGGAAAGCCGTGCCTCGTTGGAAAGCTCTTTGGCAGCCGCTCGCGTGGCCCCACAGCCCGTGGGGCTGCGGGCTTTCCGGCGGCCGTCAGCCTCGGCGACACCTGCGCCCACGTGGCGCCGCTGCGCCAGCCTGCGAAGCATTTTCTGGTAGGGCTGCGGCTCTGGCGACAGCTCCCACGCCCGAAGAGCCAGGAGGGAAAGCCGTGCCTCGTTGGAAAGCTCTTTGGCAGCCGCTCGCGTGGCCCCACAGCCCGTGGGGCTGCGGGCTTTCCGGCGGCCGTCAGCCTCGGCGACACCGGCGCGCACGTGGCGCCGCCGCGCCAGCCTGCAAAGCATTTTCCGGTAGGGCCGCGGCTCTGGCGACAGCTCCCACGCCCGAAGAGCCAGGAGGGAAAGCCGTGCCTCGTTGGAAAGCTCTTTGGCAGCCGCTCGCGTGGCCCCACAGCCCGTGGGGCTGCGGGCTTTCCGGCGGCCGTCAGCCTCGGCGACACCTGCGCCCACGTGGCGCCGCTGCGCCAGCCTGCGAAGCATTTTCCGGTAGGGCCGCGGCTCTGGCGACAGCTCCCACGCCCGAAGAGCCAGGAGGGAAAGCCGTGCCTCGTTGGAAAGCTCTTTGGCAGCCGCTCGCGTGGCCCCACAGCCCGTGGGGCTGCGGGCTTTCCGGCGGCCGTCAGCCTCGGCGACACCGGCGCGCACGTGGCGCCGCCGCGCCAGCCTGCAAAGCATTTTCCGGTAGGGCTGCGGCTCTGGCGACAGCTCCCACGCCCGAAGAGCCAGGAGGGAAAGCCGTGCCTCCTTGGAAAGCTCTTTGGCAGCCGCTCGCGTGGCCCCACAGCCCGTGGGGCTGCGGGCTTTCCGGCGGCCGTCAGCCTCGGCGACAGCTGCGCCCACGTGGCGCCGCCGCGCCAGCCTGCGAAGCATTTTCCGGTAGGGCCGCGGCTCTGGCGACAGCTCCCACGCCCGAAGAGCCAGGAGGGAAAGCCGTGCCTCGTTGGAAAGCTCTTTGGCAGCCGCTCGCGTGGCCCCACAGCCCGTGGGGCTGCGGGCTTTCCGGCGGCCGTCAGCCTCGGCGACACCTGCGCCCACGTGGCGCCGCTGCGCCAGCCTGCGAAGCATTTTCTGGTAGGGCCGCGGCTCTGGCGACAGCTCCCACACCCGAAGAGCCAGGAGGGAAAGCCGTGCCTCGTTGGAAAGCTCTTTGGCAGCCGCTCGCGTGGCCCCACAGCCCGTGGGGCTGCGGGCTTTCCGGCGGCCGTCAGCCTCGGCGACACCTGCGACCACGTGGCGCCGCCGCGCCAGCCTGCGAAGCATTTTCCGGTAGGGCCGCGGCTCTGGCGACAGCTCCCACGCCCGAAGAGCCAGGAGGGAAAGCCGTGCCTCGTTGGAAAGCTCTTTGGCAGCCGCTCGCGTGGCCCCACAGCCCGTGGGGCTGCGGGCTTTCCGGCGGCCGTCAGCCTCGGCGACACCTGCGCCCACGTGGCGCCGCTGCGCCAGCCTGCGAAGCATTTTCCGGTAGGGCCGCGGCTCTGGCGACAGCTCCCACGCCCGAAGAGCCAGGAGGGAAAGCCGTGCCTCGTTGGAAAGCTCTTTGGCAGCCGCTCGCGTGGCCCCACAGCCCGTGGGGCTGCGGGCTTTCCGGCGGCCGTCAGCCTCGGCGACACCGGCGCGCACGTGGCGCCGCCGCGCCAGCCTGCAAAGCATTTTCCGGTAGGGCCGCGGCTCTGGCGACAGCTCCCACGCCCGAAGAGCCAGGAGGGAAAGCCGTGCCTCCTTGGAAAGCTCTTTGGCAGCCGCTCGCGTGGCCCCACAGCCCGTGGGGCTGCGGGCTTTCCGGCGGCCGTCAGCCTCGGCGACACCGGCGCCCACGTGGCGCCGCCACGCCAGCCTGCGAAGCATTTTCCGGTAGGGCCGCGGCTCTGGCGACAGCTCCCACGCCCGAAGAGCCAGGAGGGAAAGCCGTGCCTCCTTGGAAAGCTCTTTGGCAGCCGCTCGCGTGGCCCCACAGCCCGTGGGGCTGCGGGCTTTCCGGCGGCCGTCAGCCTCGGCGACACCGGTGCCCACTTGGCGCCGCCACACCAGCCTACGAAGCATTTTCCGGTAGGGCCGCGGCTCTGGCGACAGCTCCCACGCCCGAAGAGCCAGGAGGGAAAGCCGTGCCTCCTTGGAAAGCTCTTTGGCAGCCGCTCGCGTGGCCCCACAGCCCGTGGGGCTGCGGGCTTTCGGGCGGCCGTCAGCCTCGGCGACACCGGCGCCCACGTGGCGCCGCCGCACCAGCCTGCGAAGCATTTTCCGGTAGGGCCGCGGCTCTGGCGACAGCTCCCACGCCCGAAGAGCCAGGAGGGAAAGCCGTGCCTCCTTGGAAAGCTCTTTGGCAGTCGCTTGCGTGGCCCCACAGCCCGTGGGGCTGCCTGCTTTCCGGCGGCCGTCAGCCTCGGCGACACCGGTGCCCACTTGGCGCCGCCATGCCAGCCTACGAAGCATTTTCCGCTAGGGCCGCGGCTCTGGCGACAGCTCCCACGCCCGAAGAGCCAGGAGGGAAAGCCGTGCCTCGTTGGAAAGCTCTTTGGCAGCCGCTCGCGTGGCCCCACAGCCCGTGGGGCTGCGGGCTTTCCGGCGGCCGTCAGCCTAGGCGACACCGGCGCCCACGTGGCGCCGCCGCGCCAGCCTGCGAAGCATTTTCCGGTAGGGCCGCGGCTCTGGCGACAGCTCCCACGCCCGAAGAGCCAGGAGGGAAAGCCGTGCCTCGTTGGAAAGCTCTTTGGCAGCCGCTCGCGTGGCCCCACAGCCCGTGGGGCTGCGGGCTTTCCGGCGGCCGTCAGCCTCGGCGACACCGGCGCCCACGTGGCGCCGCCGCGCCAGCCTGCGAAGCATTTTCCGGTAGGGCCGCGGCTCTGGCGACAGCTCCCACGCCCGAAGAGCCAGGAGGGAAAGCCGTGCCTCGTTGGAAAGCTCTTTGGCAGCCGCTCGCGTGGCCCCACAGCCCGTGGGGCTGCGGGCTTTCCGGCGGCCATCAGCCTCGGCGACACCGGCGCCCACGTGGCGCCGCCGCGCCAGCCTGCGAAGCATTTTCCGGTAGGGCCGCGGCTCTGGCGACAGCTCCCACGCCCGAAGAGCCAGGAGGGAAAGCCGTGCCTCGTTGGAAAGCTCTTTGGCAGCCGCTCGCGTGGCACCACAGCAAGTGGGGCTGCGGGCTTTCCGGCGGCCGTCAGCCTCGGCGACACCGGTGCCCACTTGGCGCCGACACGCCAGCCTGTGAAGCATTTTCCGGTAGGGCCGCGGCTCTGGCGACAGCTCCCACGCCCGAAGAGCCAGGAGGGAAAGCCGTGCCTCCTTGGAAAGCTTTTTGGCAGCCGCCCGCGTGGCCCCACAGCCCGTGGGGCTGCGGGCTTTCCAGCAGCCATCAGCCTCGGGGACACCGGCGCCCACGTGGCGCCGCCGCACCAGCCTGCGAAGCATTTTCCAGTAGGGCCACGGCTCTGGCGACAGCTCCCACGCCCGAAGAGCCAGGAGGGAAAGCCGTGCCTCCTTGGAAAGCTCTTTGGCAGCCGCTCGCGTGGCCCCACAGCCCGTGGGGCTGCGGGCTTTCCGGCGGCCGTCAGCCTCGGCGACACCGGCGCCCAAGTGGCGCCGCCGCGCCAGCCTGTGAAGCATTTTCCGGTAGGGCCGCGGCTCTGGCGACAGCTCCCACGCCCGAAGAGCCAGGAGGGAAAGCCGTGCCTCGTTGGAAAGCTCTTTGGCAGCCGCTCGCGTGGCACCACAGCAAGTGGGGCTGCGGGCTTTCGGGCGGCCGTCAGCCTCGGCGACACCTGTGACCACGTGGCACCCCCGCACCAGCCTGCGAAGCATTTTCCGGTAGGGCCGCGGCTCTGGCGACAGCTCCCACGCCCGAAGAGCCAGGAAGGAAAGCCGTGTCTCCTTGGAAAGCTCTTTGGCAGCCGCTCGCGTGGCCCCACAGCCCGTGGGGCTGCGGGATTTCCGGGGGCCGTCAGCCTCGGCGACACCGGCGCCCACGTGGCGCCGCCGCGCCAGCCTGCGAAGCATTTTCCGGTAGGGCCGCGGCTCTGGCGACAGCTCCCACGCCCGAAGAGCCAGGAGGGAAAGCCGTGCCTCCTTGGAAAGCTCTTTGGCAGTCGCTCGCGTGGCCCCACAGCCCGTGGGGCTGCGGGCTTTCCGGCGGCCGTCAGCCTCGGCGACACCGGTGCCCACGTGGCACCGCCAGGCCAGCCTGCGAAGCATTTTCCGGTAGGGCCGCGGCTCTGGCGACAGCTCCCACGCCCGAAGAGCCAGGAGGGAAAGCCGTGCCTCGTTGGAAAGCTCTTTGGCAGCCGCTCGCGTGGCCCCACAGCGCGTGGGGCTGCAGGCTTTCCGGCGGCCGTCAGCCTCGGCGACACCGGTGCCCACGTGGTGCCGCCGCGCCAGCCTGCAAAGCATTTTCCGGTAGGGCCGCGGCTCTGGCGACAGCTCCCACGCCCGAAGAGCCAGGAGGGAAAGCCGTGCCTCGTTGGAAAGCTCTTTGGCAGCCGCTCGCGTGGCCCCACAGCCCGTGGGGCTGCGGGATTTCCGGCGGCCATCAGCCTCGGCGACACCGGCGCCCACGTGGCGCCGCCGCGCCAGCCTGCGAAGCATTTTCCGGTAGGGCCGCGGCTCTGGCGACAGCTCCCACGCCCGAAGAGCCAGGAGGGAAAGCCGTGCCTCCTTGGAAAGCTCTTTGGCAGTCGCTTGCGTGGCCCCACAGCACGTGGGGCTGCGGGCTTTCCGGCGGCCGTCAGCCTCGGCGACACCGGTGCCCACTTGGCGCCGCCATGCCAGCCTACGAAGCATTTTCCGGTAGGGCCGCGGCTCTGGCGACAGCTCCCACGCCCGAAGAGCCAGGAGGGAAAGCCGTGCCTCGTTGGAAAGCTCTTTGGCAGCCGCTCGCGTGGCCCCACAGCCCGTGGGGCTGCGGGCTTTCCGGCGGCCGTCAGCCTCGGCGACACCGGCGCCCACGTGGCGCCGCCGCGCCAGCCTGCGAAGCATTTTCCGGTAGGGCCGCGGCTCTGGCGACAGCTCCCACGCCCGAAGAGCCAGGAGGGAAAGCCGTGCCTCCTTGGAAAGCTCTTTGGCAGCCGCTCGCGTGGCCCCACAGCCCGTGGGGCTGCGGGCTTTCCGGCGGCCGTCAGCCTCGGCGACACCGGCGCCCACGTGGCGCCGCCGCGCCAGCCTGCGAAGCATTTTCCGGTAGGGCCGCGGCTCTGGCGACAGCTCCCACGCCCGAAGAGCCAGGAGGGAAAGCCGTGCCTCGTTGGAAAGCTCTTTGGCAGCCGCTCGCGTGGCCCCACAGCCCGTGGGGCTGCGGGCTTTCCGGCGGCCATCAGCCTCGGCGACACTGGCGCCCACGTGGCGCCGCCGCGCCAGCCTGCGAAGCATTTTCCGGTAGGGCCGCGGCTCTGGCGACAGCTCCCACGCCCGAAGAGCCAGGAGGGAAAGCCGTGCCTCCTTGGAAAGCTCTTTGGCAGCCGCTCGCGTGGCACCACAGCAAGTGGGGCTGCGGGCTTTCCGGCGGCCGTCAGCCTCGGCGACACCGGTGCCCACTTGGCGCCGACACGCCAGCCTGTGAAGCATTTTCCGGTAGGGCCGCGGCTCTGGCGACAGCTCCCACGCCCGAAGAGCCAGGAGGGAAAGCCGTGCCTCGTTGGAAAGCTTTTTGGCAGCCGCCCGCGTGGCCCCACAGCCCGTGGGGCTGCGGGCTTTCCAGCAGCCATCAGCCTCGGGGACACCGGCGCCCACGTGGCGCCGCCGCACCAGCCTGCGAAGCATTTTCCGGTAGGGCCACGGCTCTGGCGACAGCTCCCACGCCCGAAGAGCCAGGAGGGAAAGCCGTGCCTCCTTGGAAAGCTCTTTGGCAGCCGCTCGCGTGGCCCCACAGCCCGTGGGGCTGCGGGCTTTCCGGCGGCCGTCAGCCTCGGCGACACCAGCGCCCAAGTGGCGCCGCCGCGCCAGCCTGTGAAGCATTTTCCGGTAGGGCCGCGGCTCTGGCGACAGCTCCCACGCCCGAAGAGCCAGGAGGGAAAGCCGTGCCTCCTTGGAAAGCTCTTTGGCAGCCGCTCGCGTGGCACCACAGCAAGTGGGGCTGCGGGCTTTCGGGCGGCCGTCAGCCTCGGCGACACCTGTGACCACGTGGCACCCCCGCACCAGCCTGCGAAGCATTTTCCGGTAGGGCCGCGGCTCTGGCGACAGCTCCCACGCCCGAAGAGCCAGGAAGGAAAGCCGTGTCTCCTTGGAAAGCTCTTTGGCAGCCGCTCGCGTGGCCCCACAGCCCATGGGGCTGAGGGATTTCTGGCGGCCGTCAGCCTCGGTGACACCTGCGACCACGTGTCGCCGCCGCGCCAGCCTGCGAAGCATTTTCCGGTAGGGCCGCGGCTCTGGCGACAGCTCCCACGCCTGAAGAGCCAGGAGGGAAAGCCGTGCCTCCTTGGAAAGCTCTTTGGCAGCCGCTCGCGTGGCCCCACAGCCCGTGGGGCTTCGGGCTTTCCGGCGGCCGTCAGCCTCGGTGACACCGGCGCCCACGTGGCGCCGCCGCGCCAGCCTGTGAAGCATTTTCCGGTAGGGCCGCGGCTCTGGCGACAGCTCCCACGCCCGAAGAGCCAGGAGGGAAAGCCGTGCCTCGTTGGAAAGCTCTTTGGCAGCCGCTCGCGTGGCACCACAGCAAGTGGGGCTGCGGGCTTTCGGGCGGCCGTCAGCCTCGGCGACACCTGTGACCACGTCGCACCCCCGCACCTGCCTGCGAAGCATTTTCCGGTAGGGCCGCGGCTCTGGCGACAGCTCCCACGCCCGAAGAGCCAGGAAGGAAAGCCGTGCCTCCTTGGAAAGCTCTTTGGCAGCCGCTCGCGTGGCCCCACAGCCCGTGGGGCTGCGGGATTTCCGGGGGCCGTCAGCCTCGGCGACACCGGCGCCCACGTGGCGCCGCCGCGCCAGCCTGCGAAGCATTTTCCGGTAGGGCCGCGGCTCTGGCGACAGCTCCCACGCCCGAAGAGCCAGGAGGGAAAGCCGTGCCTCCTTGGAAAGCTCTTTGGCAGCCGCTCGCGTGGCCCCACAGCCCGTGGGGCTGCGGGCTTTCCGGCGGCCGTCAGCCTCGGGGACACCGGCGCCCACGTGGCACCGCCAGGCCAGCCTGCGAAGCATTTTCCGGTAGGGCCGCGGCTCTGGCGACAGCTCCCACGCCCGAAGAGCCAGGAGGGAAAGCCGTGCCTCGTTGGAAAGCTCTTTGGCAGCCGCTCGCGTGGCCCCACAGCGCGTGGGGCTGCGGGCTTTCCGGCGGCCGTCAGCCTCGGCGACACCGGTGCCCACGTGGTGCCGCCGCGCCAGCCTGCAAAGCATTTTCCGGTAGGGTCGCGGCTCTGGCGACAGCTCCCACACCCGAAGAGCCAGGAGGGAAAGCCGTGCCTCGTTGGAAAGCTCTTTGGCAGCCGCTCGCGTGGCCCCACAGCCCGTGGGGCTGCGGGATTTCCGGCGGCCATCAGCCTCGGTGACACCGGCGCCCACGTGGCGCCGCCGCGCCAGCCTGTGAAGCATTTTCCGGTAGGGCCGCGGCTCTGGCGACAGCTCCCACGCCCGAAGAGCCAGGAGGGAAAGCCGTGCCTCGTTGGAAAGCTCTTTGGCAGCCGCTCGCGTGGCACCACAGCAAGTGGGGCTGCGGGCTTTCGGGCGGCCGTCAGCCTCGGCGACACCTGTGACCACGTGGCACCCCCGCACCAGCCTGCGAAGCATTTTCCGGTAGGGCCGCGGCTCTGGCGACAGCTCCCACGCCCGAAGAGCCAGGAGGGAAAGCCGTGCCTCCTTGGAAAGCTCTTTGGCAGCCGCTCGCGTGGCCCCACAGCCCGTGGGGCTGCGGGCTTTCCGGGGGCCGTCAGCCTCGGCGACACCGGTGCCCACTTGGCGCCGCCACGCCAGCCTACGAAGCATTTTCCGGTAGGGCCGCGGCTCTGGCGACAGCTCCCACGCCCGAAGAGCCAGGAGGGAAAGCCGTGCCTCCTTGGAAAGCTCTTTGGCAGCCGCTCGCGTGGCCCCACAGCCCGTGGGGCTGCAGGCTTTCCGGCGGCCCTCAGCCTTGGCGACACCAGCGCCCACGTGGCGCGGCCACGCCAGCCTGCGAAGCATTTTCCGGTAGGTCCACGGCTCTGGCGACAGCTCCCACGCCCGAAGAGCCAGGAGGGAAAGCCGTGCCTCCTTGGAAAGCTCTTTGGCAGCCGCTCGCGTGGCCCCACAGCCCGTGGGGCTGCAGGCTTTCCGGCGGCCGTCAGCCTCGGCGACACCGGTGCCCACGTGGTGCCGCCGCGCCAGCCTACGAAGCATTTTCCGGTAGGGCCGCGGCTCTGGCGACAGCTCCCACGCCCGAAGAGCCAGGAGGGAAAGCCGTGCCTCCTTGGAAAGCTCTTTGGCAGCCGCTCGCGTGGCCCCACAGCCCGTGGGGCTGCGGGCTTTCCGGCTGCCGTCAGCCTTGGTGACACCTGCGACCACGTGGCGCCCCCGCACCAGCCTGCGAAGCATTTTCCGGTAGGGCCGCGGCTCTGGCGACAGCTCCCACGCCCGAAGAGCCAGGAGGGAAAGCCGTGCCTGCTTGGAAAGCTCTTTGGCAGCCGCTCGCGTGGCCCCACAGCCCGTGGGGCTGCAGGCTTTCCGGCGGCCGTCAGCCTCGGCGACACCGGTGCCCACGTGGTGCCGCCGCGCCAGCCTGCGAAGCATTTTCCGGTAGGGCCGCGGCTCTGGCGACAGCTCCCACACCCGAAGAGCCAGGAGGGAAAGCCGTGCCTCGTTGGAAAGCTTTTTGGCAGCCGCTCGCGTGGCCCCACAGCCCGTGGGGCTGCGGGCTTTCCGGCGGCCGTCAGCCTCGGCGACACCGGCGCCCATGTGGCGCGGCCACGCCAGCCTGCGAAGAATTTTCCGGTAGGGCCGCGGCTCTGGTGACAGCTCCCACGCCCGAAGAGCCAGGAGGGAAAGCCGTGCCTCGTTGGAAAGCTCTTTGGCAGCCGCTCGCGTGGCCCCACAGCCCGTGGGGCTGCGGGCTTTCGGGCGGCCGTCAGCCTCGGCGACACCTGCGACCACGTGTCGCCGCCAGGCCAGCCTGCGAAGCATTTTCCGGTAGGGCCGCGGCTCTGGCGACAGCTCCCACGCCCGAAGAGCCAGGAGGGAAAGCCGTGCCTCCTTGGAAAGCTCTTTGGCAGCCGCTCGCGTGGCCCCACAGCCCGTGGGGCTGCGGGCTTTCCGGCCGCCGTCAGCCTCGGCGACACCGGCGCCCACGTGGCGCCGCCGCACCAGCCTGCGAAGCATTTTCCGGTAGGGCCGCGGCTCTGGCGACAGCTCCCACGCCCGAAGAGCCAGGAGGGAAAGCCGTGCCTCCTTGGAAAGCTCTTTGGCAGCCGCTCGCGTGGCCCCACAGCCCGTGGGGCTGCGGGCTTTCCGGCGGCCCTCAGCCTTGGCGACACCAGCGCCCACGTGGCGCGGCCACGCCAGCCTGCGAAGCATTTTCCGGTAGGGCCGCGGCTCTGGCGACAGCTCCCACGCCCGAAGAGCCAGGAGGGAAAGCCGTGCCTCCTTGGAAAGCTCTTTGGCAGCCGCTGGCGTGGCCCCACAGCCCGTGGGGCTGCGGGCTTTCCGGCGGCCGTCAGCCTCGGCGACACCGGTTCCCACTTGGCGCCGACACGCCAGCCTGCGAAGCATTTTCCGGTAGGGCCGCGGCTCTGGCGACAGCTCCCACGCCCGAAGAGCCAGGAGGGAAAGCCGTGCCTCGTTGGAAAGCTTTTTGGCAGCCGCTCGCGTGGCCCCACAGCCCGTGGGGCTGCGGGCTTTCCAGCAGCCATCAGCCTCGGGGACACCGGCGCCCACGTGGCGCCGCCCGCACCAGCCTGCGAAGCATTTTCCAGTAGGGCCACGGTTCTGGCGACAGCTCCCACGCCCGAAGAGCCAGGAGGGAAAGCCGTGCCTCCTTGGAAAGCTCTTTGGCAGCCGCTCGCGTGGCCCCACAGCCCGTGGGGCTGCGGGATTTCCGGCGGCCGTCAGCCTCGGCGACACCGGCGCCCATGTGGCGCGGACACGCCAGCCTGCGAAGCATTTTCCGGTAGGGCCGCGTCTCTGGTGACAGCTCCCACGCCCGAAGAGCCAGGAGGGAAAGCCGTGCCTCCTTGGAAAGCTCTTTGGCAGCCGCTCGCGTGGCCCCACAGCCCGTGGGGCTGCGGGCTTTCCGGCGGCCGTCAGCCTCGGTGACACCTGCGACCACGTATCGCCGCCAGGCCAGCCTGCGAAGCATTTTCCGGTAGGGCCGCGGCTCTGGCGACAGCTCCCACGCCCGAAGAGCCAGGAGGGAAAGCCGTGCCTCCTTGGAAAGCTCTTTGGCAGCCGCTCGCGTGGCCCCACAGCCCGTGGGGCTGCGGGCTTTCCGGCGGCCGTCAGCCTCGGCGACACCGGTGCCCACTTGGCGCCGCCGCACCAGCCTGCGAAGCATTTTCCGGTAGGGCCGCGGCTCTGGCGACAGCTCCCACGCCCGAAGAGCCAGGAGGGAAAGCCGTGCCTCCTTGGAAAGCTCTTTGGCAGCCGCTCGCGTGGCCCCACAGCCCGTGGGGCTGCGGGCTTTCCGGCAGCCATCAGCCTCGGGGACACCGGCGCCCACGTGGCGCCGCCGCACCAGCCTGCGAAGCATTTTCCAGTAGGGCCACGGCTCTGGCGACATCTCCCACGCCCGAAGAGCCAGGAGGGAAAGCCGTGCCTCGTTGGAAACCTCTTTGGCAGCCACTCGCGTGGCCCCACAGCCCGTGGGGCTGCGGGCTTTCCGGCGGCCGTCAGCCTCGGCGACACCGGCGCCCATGTGGCGCGGCCACGCCAGCCTGCGAAGAATTTTCCGGTAGGGCCGCGGCTCTGGTGACAGCTCCCACGCCCGAAGAGCCAGGAGGGAAAGCCGTGCCTCGTTGGAAAGCTCTTTGGCAGCCGCTCGCGTGGCCCCACAGCCCGTGGGGCTGCGGGCTTTCGGGCGGCCGTCAGCCTCGGCGACACCTGCGACCACGTGTCGCCGCCAGGCCAGCCTGCGAAGCATTTTCCGGTAGGGGCCGCGGCTCTGGCGACAGCTCCCACGCCCGAAGAGCCAGGAGGGAAAGCCGTGCCTCCTTGGAAAGCTCTTTGGCAGCCGCTCGCGTGGCCCCACAGCCCGTGGGGCTGCGGGTTTCCGGCGGCCGTCAGCCTCGGCGACACCGGCGCCCACGTGGCGCCGCCGCACCAGCCTGCGAAGCATTTTCCGGTAGGGCCGCGGCTCTGGCGACAGCTCCCACGCCCGAAGAGCCAGGAGGGAAAGCCGTGCCTCCTTGGAAAGCTCTTTGGCAGCCGCTCGCGTGGCCCCACAGCCCGTGGGGCTGCGGGCTTTCCGGCGGCCCTCAGCCTTGGCGACACCAGCGCCCACGTGGCGCGGCCACGCCAGCCTGCGAAGCATTTTCCGGTAGGGCCGCGGCTCTGGCGACAGGTCCCACGCCCGAAGAGCCAGGAGGGAAAGCCGTGCCTCCTTGGAAAGCTCTTTGGCAGCCGCTGGCGTGGCCCCACAGCCCGTGGGGCTGCGGGCTTTCCGGCGGCCGTCAGCCTCGGCGACACCGGTTCCCACTTGGCGCCGACACGCCAGCCTGCGAAGCATTTTCCGGTAGGGCCGCGGCTCTGGCGACAGCTCCCACGCCCGAAGAGCCAGGAGGGAAAGCCGTGCCTCGTTGGAAAGCTTTTTGGCAGCCGCTCGCGTGGCCCCACAGCCCGTGGGGCTGCGGGCTTTCCAGCAGCCATCAGCCTCGGGGACACCGGCGCCCACGTGGCGCCGCCGCACCAGCCTGCGAAGCATTTTCCAGTAGGGCCACGGTTCTGGCCACAGCTCCCACGCCCGAAGAGCCAGGAGGGAAAGCCGTGCCTCCTTGGAAAGCTCTTTGGCAGCCGCTCGCGTGGCCCCACAGCCCGTGGGGCTGCGGGATTTCTGGCGGCCGTCAGCCTCGGTGACACCTGCGACCACGTATCGCCGCCAGGCCAGCCTGCGAAGCATTTTCCGGTAGGGCCGCGGCTCTGGCGACAGCTCCCACGCCCCGAAGAGCCAGGAGGGAAAGCCGTGCCTCCTTGGAAAGCTCTTTGGCAGCCGCTCGCGTGGCCCCACAGCCCGTGGGGCTGCGGGCTTTCCGGCGGCCGTCAGCCTCGGCGACACCGGCGCCCACGTGGCGCCGCCGCGCCAGCCTGTGAAGCATTTTCCGGTAGGGCCACGGCTCTGGCGACAGCTCCCACGCCCGAAGAGCCAGGAGGGAAAGCCGTGCCTCCTTGGAAAGCTCTTTGGCAGTCGCTCGCGTGGCACCACAGCAAGTGGGGCTGCGGGCTTTCCGGCGGCCGTCAGCCTCGGCGACACCTGTGACCACGTGGCACCCCCGCACCAGCCTGCAAAGCATTTTCCGGTAGGGCCGCGGCTCTGGCGACAGCTCCCACACCCGAAGAGCCAGGAAGGAAAGCCGTGTCTCCTTGGAAAGCTCTTTGGCAGCCGCTCGCGTGGCCCCACAGCCCGTGGGGCTGCGGGCTTTCCGGCGGACGTCAGCCTCGGCGACACCGGCGCCCACGTGGCGCCGCCGCGCCAGCCTGCGAAGCATTTTCCGGTAGGGCCGCGGCTCTGGCGACAGCTCCCACGCTCGAAGAGCCAGGAGGGAAAGCCGTGCCTCCTTGGAAAGCTCTTTGGCAGCCGCTGGCGTGGCCCCACAGCCCGTGGGGCTGCGGGCTTTCCGGCGGCCGTCAGCCTCGGCGACACCGGTGCCCACTTGGCGCCGACACGCCAGCCTGCGAAGCATTTTCCGGTAGGGCCGCGGCTCTGGCGACAGCTCCCACGCCCGAAGAGCCAGGAGGGAAAGCCGTGCCTCGTTGGAAAGCTTTTTGGCAGCCGCTCGCGTGGCCCCACAGCCCGTGGGGCTGCGGGCTTTCCGTCGGCCGTCAGCCTCGGGGACACCGGCGCCCACGTGGCGCCGCCGCACCAGCCTGCGAAGCATTTTCCAGTAGGGCCACGGCTCTGGCGACAGCTCCCACGCCCGAAGAGCCAGGAGGGAAAGCCGTGCCTCCTTGGAAAGCTCTTTGGCAGCCGCTCGCGTGGCCCCACAGCCCGTGGGGCTGTGGGCTTTCCGGCGGCCGTCAGCCTCGGCGACACCGGCGCCCATGTGGCGCGGCCACGCCAGCCTGCGAAGCATTTTCCGGTAGGGCCGCGTCTCTGGTGACAGCTCCCACGCCCGAAGAGCCAGGAGGGAAAGCCGTGCCTCGTTGGAAAGCTCTTTGGCAGCCGCTCGCGTGGCCCCACAGCCCGTGGGGCTGCGGGATTTCTGGCGGCCGTCAGCCTCGGTGACACCTGCGACCACGTGTCGCCGCCAGGCCAGCCTGCGAAGCATTTTCCGGTAGGGCCGCGGCTCTGGCGACAGCTCCCACGCCCGAAGAGCCAGGAGGGAAAGCCGTGCCTCCTTGGAAAGCTCTTTGGCAGCCGCTCGCGTGGCCCCACAGCCCGTGGGGCTGCGGGCTTTCCGGCGGCCGTCAGCCTTGGCGACACCGGCGCCCACGTGGCGCTGCCGCGCCAGCCTGTGAAGCATTTTCCGGTAGGGCCGCGGCTCTGGCGACAGCTCCCACGCCCGAAGAGCCAGGAGGGAAAGCCGTGCCTCGTTGGAAAGCTCTTTGGCAGCCGCTCGCGTGGCACCACAGCAAGTGGGGCTGCGGGCTTTCGGGCGGCCGTCAGCCTCGGCGACACCTGTGACCACGTCGCACCCCCGCACCAGCCTGCGAAGCATTTTCCTGTAGGGCCGCGGCTCTGGCGACAGCTCCCACGCCCGAAGAGCCAGGAGGGAAAGTCGTGCCTCCTTGGAAAGCTCTTTGGCAGCCGCTCGCGTGGCCCCACAGCCCGTGGGGCTGCGGGATTTCCGGCGGCCGTCAGCCTCGGCGACACCGGCGCCCACGTGGCGCCGCCGCGCCAGCCTGCGAAGCATTTTCCGGTAGGGCCGCGGCTCTGGCGACAGCTCCCACACCCGAAGAGCCAGGAGGGAAAGCCATGCCTCCTTGGAAAGCTCTTTGGCAGTCTCTCGCGTGGCCCCACAGCCCGTGGGGCTGCGGGCTTTCGGGCGGCCGTCAGCCTCGGCAACACCGGTGCCCACGTGGCACCGCCACACCAGCCTGCAAAGCATTTTCCGGTAGGGCCGCGGCTCTGGCGACAGCTCACACGCCTGAAGAGCCAGGAGGGAAAGCCATGCCTCGTTGGAAAGCTCTTTGGCAGCCGCTCGCGTGGCCCCACAGCGCGTGGGGCTGCAGGCTTTCCGGCGGCCGTCAGCCTCGGCGACACCGGTGCCCACGTGGTGCCGCCGCGCCAGCCTGCAAAGCATTTTCCGGTAGGGCCGCGGCTCTGGCCGACAGCTCCCACACCCGAAGAGCCAGGAGGGAAAGCCGTGCCTCGTTGGAAAGCTCTTTGGCAGCCGCTCGCGTGGCCCCACAGCCCGTGGGGCTGCGGGATTTCCGGCGGCCATCAGCCTCGGCGACACCGGCGCCCACGTGGCGCCGCCGCGCCAGCCTGCGAAGCATTTTCCGGTAGGGCCGCGGCTCTGGCGACAGCTCCCACGCCCGAAGAGCCAGGAGGGAAAGCCGTGCCTCCTTGGAAAACTCTTTGGCAGTCGCTCGCGTGGCCCCACAGCCCGTGGGGCTGCGGGCTTTCCGGCGGCCGTCAGCCTCGGCAACACCGGTGCCCACGTGGCACCGCCAGGCCAGCCTGCGAAGCATTTTCCGGTAGGGCCGCGGCTCTGGCGACAGCTCCCACGCCCGAAGAGCCAGGAGGGAAAGCCGTGCCTCCTTGGAAAGCTCTTTGGCAGCCGCTCGCGTGGCCCCACAGCGCGTGGGGCTGCAGGCTTTCCGGCGGCCGTCAGCCTCGGCGACACCTGTGACCACGTGGCACCCCCGCACCAGCCTGCGAAGCATTTTCCGGTAGGGCCGCGGCTCTGGCGACAGCTCCCACGCCCGAAGAGCCAGGAGGGAAAGCCGTGCCTCCTTGGAAAGCTCTTTGGCAGCCGCTGGCGTGGCCCCACAGCCCGTGGGGCTGCGGGCTTTCCTGCGGCCGTCAGCCTCGGCGACACCGGTGCCCACTTGGCGCCGCCACGCCAGCCTACGAAGCATTTTCCTGTAGGGCCGCGGCTCTGGCGACAGCTCCCACGCCCGAAGAGCCAGGAGGGAAAGCCGTGCCTCCTTGGAAAGCTCTTTGGCAGCCGCTCGCGTGGCCCCACAGCCCGTGGGGCTGCGGGCTTTCCGGCGGCCGTCAGCCTCGGCGACACCGGCGCCCACGTGGCGCGGCCACGCCAGCCTGCGAAGCATTTTCCGGTAGGGCCGCGGCTCTGGCGACAGCTCCCACGCCCGAAGAGCCAGGAGGGAAAGCCGTGCCTCCTTGGAAAGCTCTTTGGCAGTCGCTTGCGTGGCCCCACAGCCCGTGGGGGATGCGGGCTTTCCGGCGGCCGTCAGCCTCGGCGACACCGGTGCCCACTTGGCGCCGCCATGCCAGCCTACGAAGCATTTTCCGGTAGGGCCGCGGCTCTGGCGACAGCTCCCACGCCCGAAGAGCCAGGAGGGAAAGCCGTGCCTCCTTGGAAAGCTCTTTGGCAGCCACTCGCGTGGCCCCACAGCCCGTGGGGATGCGGGCTTTCCGGCAGCCGTCAGCCTTGGCGACACCGGCGCCCACGTGGCGCCGCCGCGCCAGCCTGCGAAGCATTTTCCGGTAGGGCCGCGGCTCTGGCGACAGCTCCCACGCCCGAAGAGCCAGGAGGGAAAGCCGTGCCTCCTTGGAAAGCTCTTTGGCAGCCGCTCGCGTGGCCCCACAGCCCGTGGGGCTGCGGGCTTTCCGGCGGCCGTCAGCCTCGGCGACACCGGCGCCCACGTGGCGCCGCCGCGCCAGCCTGCGAAGCATTTTCCGGTAGGGCCGCGGCTCTGGCGACAGCTCCCACGCCCGAAGAGCCAGGAGGGAAAGCCGTGCCTCGTTGGAAAGCTCTTTGGCAGCCGCTCGCGTGGCCCCACAGCCCGTGGGGCTGCGGGCTTTCCGGCGGCCGTCAGCCTCGGCGACACCGGCGCCCACGTGGCGCCGCCGCGCCAGCCTGCGAAGCATTTTCCGGTAGGGCCGCGGCTCTGGCGACAGCTCCCACGCCCGAAGAGCCAGGAGGGAAAGCCGTGCCTCGTTGGGAAAGCTCTTTGGCAGCCGCTCGCGTGGCACCACCGCAAGTGGGGCTGCAGGCTTTCCGGCGGCCGTCAGCCTCGGCGACACCGGTGCCCACGTGGTGCCGCCGCGCCAGCCTGCGAAGCATTTTCCGGTAGGGCCGCGGCTCTGGCGACAGCTCCCACGCCCGAAGAGCCAGGAGGGAAAGCCGTGCCTCGTTGGAAAGCTCTTTGGCAGCCGCTCGCGTGGCACCACAGCAAGTGGGGCTGCGGGCTTTCGGGCGGCCGTCAGCCTCGGCGACACCTGTGACCACGTGGCACCCCCGCACCAGCCTGCGAAGCATTTTCCGGTAGGGCCGCGGCTCTGGCGACAGCTCCCACGCCCGAAGAGCCAGGAGGGAAAGCCGTGCCTCCTTGGAAAGCTCTTTGGCAGCCGCTCGCGTGGCCCCACAGCCCGTGGGGCTGCGGGCTTTCCGGCGGCCGTCAGCCTCGGCGACACCGGCGCCCACGTGGCGCCGCCGCACCAGCCTGCGAAGCATTTTCCGGTAGGGCCGCGGCTCTGGCGACAGCTCCCACGCCCGAAGAGCCAGGAGGGAAAGCCGTGCCTCCTTGGAAAGCTCTTTGGCAGCCGCTCGCGTGGCCCCACAGCCCGTGGGGCTGCGGGCTTTCCGGCGGCCCTCAGCCTTGGCGACACCAGCGCCCACGTGGCGCGGCCACGCCAGCCTGCGAAGCATTTTCCGGTAGGGCCGCGGCTCTGGCGACAGGTCCCACGCCCGAAGAGCCAGGAGGGAAAGCCGTGCCTCCTTGGAAAGCTCTTTGGCAGCCGCTGGCGTGGCCCCACAGCCCGTGGGGCTGCGGGCTTTCCGGCGGCCGTCAGCCTCGGCGACACCGGTTCCCACTTGGCGCCGACACGCCAGCCTGCGAAGCATTTTCCGGTAGGGCCGCGGCTCTGGCGACAGCTCCCACGCCCGAAGAGCCAGGAGGGAAAGCCGTGCCTCGTTGGAAAGCTTTTTGGCAGCCGCTCGCGTGGCCCCACAGCCCGTGGGGCTGCGGGCTTTCCAGCAGCCATCAGCCTCGGGGACACCGGCGCCCACGTGGCGCCGCCGCACCAGCCTGCGAAGCATTTTCCAGTAAGGCCACGGTTCTGGCGACAGCTCCTACGCCCGAAGAGCCAGGAGGGAAAGCCGTGCCTCCTTGGAAAGCTCTTTGGCAGCCGCTCGCGTGGCCCCACAGCCCGTGGGGCTGTGGGCTTTCCGGCGGCCGTCAGCCTCGGCGACACCGGCGCCCATGTGGCGCGGGCACGCCAGCCTGCGAAGCATTTTCCGGTAGGGCCGCGTCTCTGGTGACAGCTCCCACGCCCGAAGAGCCAGGAGGGAAAGCCGTGCCTCCTTGGAAAGCTCTTTGGCAGCCGCTCGCGTGGCCCCACAGCCCGTGGGGCTGCGGGATTTCTGGCGGCCGTCAGCCTCGGTGACACTTGCGACCACGTATCGCCGCCAGGCCAGCCTGCGAAGCATTTTCCGGTAGGGCCGCGGCTCTGGCGACAGCTCCCACGCCCGAAGAGCCAGGAGGGAAAGCCGTGCCTCCTTGGAAAGCTCTTTGGCAGCCGCTCGCGTGGCCCCACAGCCCGTGGGGCTGCGGGCTTTCGGGCGGCCGTCAGCCTCGGCGACACCGGCGCCCACGTGGCGCCGCCGCGCCAGCCTGTGAAGCATTTTCCGGTAGGGCCACGGCTCTGGCGACAGCTCCCACGCACGAAGAGCCACGAGGGAAAGCCGTGCCTCCTTGGAAAGCTCTTTGGCAGCCGCTCGCGTGGCACCACAGCAAGTGGGGCTGCGGGCTTTCCGGCGGCCGTCAGCCTCGGCGACACCTGTGACCACGTGGCACCCCCGCACCAGCCTGCAAAGCATTTTCCGGTAGGGCCGCGGCTCTGGCGACAGCTCCCACACCCGAAGAGCCAGGAAGGAAAGCCGTGTCTCCTTGGAAAGCTCTTTGGCAGCCGCTCGCGTGGCCCCACAGCCCGTGGGGCTGCGGGCTTTCCGGCGGCCGTCAGCCTCGGCGACACCGGCGCCCACGTGGCGCCGCCGCGCCAGCCTGCGAAGCATTTTCCGGTAGGGCCGCGGCTCTGGCGACAGCTCCCACGCTCGAAGAGCCAGGAGGGAAAGCCGTGCCTCCTTGGAAAGCTCTTTGGCAGCCGCTGGCGTGGCCCCACAGCCCGTGGGGCTGCGGGCTTTCCGGCGGCCGTCAGCCTCGGCGACACCGGTGCCCACTTGGCGCCGACACGCCAGCCTGCGAAGCATTTTCCGGTAGGGCCGCGGCTCTGGCGACAGCTCCCACGCCCGAAGAGCCAGGAGGGAAAGCCGTGCCTCGTTGGAAAGCTTTTTGGCAGCCGCTCGCGTGGCCCCACAGCCCGTGGGGCTGCGGGCTTTCCGTCGGCCGTCAGCCTCGGGGACACCGGCGCCCACGTGGCGCCGCCGCACCAGCCTGCGAAGCATTTTCCAGTAGGGCCACGGCTCTGGCGACAGCTCCCACGCCCGAAGAGCCAGGAGGGAAAGCCGTGCCTCCTTGGAAAGCTCTTTGGCAGCCGCTCGCGTGGCCCCACAGCCCGTGGGGCTGTGGGCTTTCCGGCGGCCGTCAGCCTCGGCGACACCGGCGCCCATGTGGCGCGGCCACGCCAGCCTGCGAAGCATTTTCCGGTAGGGCCGCGTCTCTGGTGACAGCTCCCACGCCCGAAGAGCCAGGAGGGAAAGCCGTGCCTCGTTGGAAAGCTCTTTGGCAGCCGCTCGCGTGGCCCCACAGCCCGTGGGGCTGCGGGATTTCTGGCGGCCGTCAGCCTCGGTGACACCTGCGACCACGTGTCGCCGCCAGGCCAGCCTGCGAAGCATTTTCCGGTAGGGCCGCGGCTCTGGCGACAGCTCCCACGCCCGAAGAGCCAGGAGGGAAAGCCGTGCCTCCTTGGAAAGCTCTTTGGCAGCCGCTCGCGTGGCCCCACAGCCCGTGGGGCTGCGGGCTTTCCGGCGGCCGTCAGCCTTGGCGACACCGGCGCCCACGTGGCGCCGCCGCGCCAGCCTGTGAAGCACTTTCCGGTACGGCCGCGGCTCTGGCGACAGCTCCCACGCCCGAAGAGCCAGGAGGGAAAGCCGTGCCTCGTTGGAAAGCTCTTTGGCAGCCGCTCGCGTGGCACCACAGCAAGTGGGGCTGCGGGCTTTCGGGCGGCCGTCAGCCTCGGCGACACCTGTGACCACGTCGCACCCCCGCACCAGCCTGCGAAGCATTTTCCTGTAGGGCCGCGGCTCTGGCGACAGCTCCCACGCCCGAAGAGCCAGGAAGGAAAGCCGTGCCTCCTTGGAAAGCTCTTTGGCAGCCGCTCGCGTGGCCCCACAGCCCGTGGGGCTGCGGGCTTTCCGGCGGCCGTCAGCCTCGGCGACACCGGCGCCCACGTGGCGCCGCCGCGCCAGCCTGCGAAGCATTTTCCGGTAGGGCCGCGGCTCTGGCGACAGCTCCCACGCCCGAAGAGCCAAGAGGGAAAGCCATGCCTCCTTGGAAAGCTCTTTGGCAGTCTCTCGCGTGGCCCCACAGCCCGTGGGGCTGCGGGCTTTCCGGCGGCCGTCAGCCTCGGCAACACCGGTGCCCACGTGGCACCGCCACACCAGCCTGCAAAGCATTTTCCGGTAGGGCCGCGGCTCTGGCGACAGCTCCCACGCCCGAAGAGCCAGGAGGGAAAGCCATGCCTCGTTGGAAAGCTCTTTGGCAGCCGCTCGCGTGGCCCCACAGCGCGTGGGGCTGCGGGCTTTCCGGCGGCCGTCAGCCTCGGCGACACCGGTGCCCACGTGGTGCCGCCGCGCCAGCCTGCAAAGCATTTTCCGGTAGGGCCGCGGCTCTGGCGACAGCTCCCACGCCCGAAGAGCCAGGAGGGAAAGCCGTGCCTCCTTGGAAAGCTCTTTGGCAGCCGCTCGCGTGGCCCCACAGCCCGTGGGGCTGCGGGATTTCCGGCGGCCATCAGCCTCGGCGACACCGGCGCCCACGTGGCGCCGCCGCGCCAGCCTGTGAAGCATTTTCCGGTAGGGCCGCGGCTCTGGCGACAGCTCCCACGCCCGAAGAGCCAGGAGGGAAAGCCGTGCCTCCTTGGAAAGCTCTTTGGCAGCCGCTCGCGTGGCACCACAGCAAGTGGGGCTGCGGGCTTTAGGGCGGCCGTCAGCCTCGGCGACACCTGTGACCACGTGGCACCCCCGCACCAGCCTGCGAAGCATTTTCCGGTAGGGCCGCGGCTCTGGCGACAGCTCCCACGCCCGAAGAGCCAGGAGGGAAAGCCGTGCCTCCTTGGAAAGCTCTTTGGCAGCCGCTCGCGTGGCCCCACAGCCCGTGGGGCTGCGGGCTTTCCGGCGGCCGTCAGCCTCGGCGACACCGGTGCCCACTTGGCGCCGTCACGCCAGCCTACGAAGCATTTTCCGGTAGGGCCGCGGCTCTGGCGACAGCTCCCACGCCCGAAGAGCCACGAGGGAAAGCCGTGCCTCCTTGGAAAGCTCTTTGGCAGCCGCTCGCGTGGCCCCACAGCCCGTGGGGCTGCGGGCTTTCCGGCGGCCCTCAGCCTTGGCGACACCAGCGCCCACGTGGCGCGGCCACGCCAGCCTGCGAAGCATTTTCCGGTAGGGCCGCGGCTCTGGCGACAGCTCCCACGCCCGAAGGGCCAGGAGGGAAAGCCGTGCCTCCTTGGAAAGCTCTTTGGCAGCCGCTCGCGTGGCCCCACAGCCCGTGGGGCTGCGGGCTTTCCGGCGGCCGTCAGCCTCGGCGACACCGGTGCCCACATGGCGCCGCCACGCCAGCCTGCGAAGCATTTTCCGGTAGGGCCGCGGCTCTGGCGACAGCTCCCACGCCCGAAGAGCCAGGAGGGAAAGCCGTGCCTCCTTGGAAAGCTCTTTGGCAGCCGCTCGCGTGGCCCCACAGCCCGTGGGGCTGCGGGCTTTCCGGCAGCCATCAGCCTCGGGGACACCGGCGCCCACGTGGCGCCGCCGCACCAGCCTGCGAAGCATTTTCCAGTAGGGCCACGGCTCTGGCGACATCTCCCACGCCCGAAGAGCCAGGAGGGAAAGCCGTGCCTCGTTGGAAACCTCTTTGGCAGCCACTCGCGTGGCCCCACAGCAAGTGGGGCTGCGGGCTTTCCGGCGGCCGTCAGCCTCGGTGACACCTGCGACCACGTGTCGCCGCCAGGCCAGCCTGCGAAGCATTTTCCGGTAGGGCCGCGGCTCTGGCGACAGCTCGCACGCCCGAAGAGCCAGGAGGGAAAGCCGTGCCTCGTTGGAAAGCTCTTTGGCAGCCGCTCGCGTGGCACCACAGCAAGTGGGGCTGCGGGCTTTCCGGCGGCCGTCAGCCTCGGCGACACCTGTGACCACGTGGCACCCCCGCACCAGCCTGCGAAGCATTTTCCGGTAGGGCCGCGGCTCTGGCGACAGCTCCCACGCCCGAAGAGCCAGGAGGGAAAGCCGTGCCTCCTTGGAAAGCTCTTTGGCAGCCGCTAGCGTGGCCCCACAGCCCGTGCGGCTGCGGGCTTTCCGGCGGCCGTCAGCCTCGGCGACACCGGCACCCACGTGGCGCCGCCGCGCCAGCCTGCGAAGCATTTTCCGGTAGGGCCGCGGCTCTGGCGACAGCTCCCACGCCCGAAGAGCCAGGAGGGAAAGCCGTGCCTCCTTGGAAAACTCTTTGGCAGTCGCTCGCATGGCCCCACAGCCCGTGGGGCTGCGGGCTTTCTGGCGGCCGTCAGCCTCGGCAACACCGGTGCCCACGTGGCACCGCCACACCAGCCTGCAAAGCATTTTCCGGTAGGGCCGCGGCTCTGGCGACAGCTCCCACGCCCGAAGAGCCAGGAGGGAAAGCCGTGCCTCGTTGGAAAGCTCTTTGGCAGCCGCTCGCGTGGCCCCACAGCCCGTGGGGCTGCGGGATTTCTGGCGGCCGTCAGCCTCGGTGACACCTGCGACCACGTGTCGCCGCCAGGCCAGCCTGCGAAGCATTTTCCGGTAGGGCCGCGGCTCTGGCGACAGCTCCCACGCCCGAAGAGCCAGGAGGGAAAGCCGTGCCTCCTTGGAAAGCTCTTTGGCAGCCGCTCGCGTGGCCCCACAGCCCGTGGGGCTGCGGGCTTTCCGGCGGCCGTCAGCCTCGGTGACACCGGCGCCCACGTGGCGCCGCCGCGCCAGCCTGCGAAGCATTTTCCGGTAGGGCCGCGGCTCTGGCGACAGCTCCCACGCCCGAAGAGCCAGGAGGGAAAGCCGTGCCTCGTTGGAAAGCTCTTTGGCAGCCACTCGCGTGGCACCACAGCAAGTGGGGCTGCGGGCTTTCGGGCGGTCATCAGCCTCGGCGACACCTGTGACCACGTGGCACCCCTGCACCATCCTGCGAAGCATTTTCCGGTAGGGCCGCGGCTCTGGCGACAGCTCCCACGCCCGAAGAGCCAGGAAGGAAAGCCATGCCTCCTTGGAAAGCTCTTTGGCAGCCGCTCGCGTGGCCCCACAGCCCGTGGGGCTGCGGGCTTTCCGGCGGCCGTCAGCCTCGGCGACACCGGCGCCCACGTGGCGCCGCCGCGCCAGCCTGCGAAGCATTTTCCGGTAGGGCCGCGGCTCTGGCGACAGCTCCCACGCCCGAAGAGCCAGGAGGGAAAGCCGTGCCTCCTTGGAAAACTCTTTGGCAGTCGCTCGCGTGGCCCCACAGCCCGTGGGGCTGCGGGCTTTCCGGCGGCCGTCAGCCTCGGCAACACCGGTGCCCACGTGGCACCGCCAGGCCAGCCTGCGAAGCATTTTCCGGTAGGGCCGCGGCTCTGGCGACAGCTCCCACGCCCGAAGAGCCAGGAGGGAAAGCCGTGCCTCGTTGGAAAGCTCTTTGGCAGACGCTCGCGTGGCCCCACAGCGCGTGGGGCTGCAGGCTTTCCGGCAGCCGTCAGCCTCGGCGACACCGGTGCCCACGTGGTGCCGCCGCGCCAGCCTGCGAAGCATTTTCCGGTAGGGCCGCGGCTCTGGCGACAGCTCCCACGCCCGAAGAGCCAGGAGGGAAAGCCGTGCCTCGTTGGAAAGCTCTTTGGCAGCCGCTCGCGTGGCCCCACAGCCCGTGGGGCTGCGGGATTTCCGGCGGCCATCAGCCTCGGCGACACCGGTGCCCACGTGGCGCCGCCGCGCCAGCCTGTGAAGCATTTTCCGGTAGGGCCGCGGCTCTGGCGACAGCTCCCACGCCCGAAGAGCCAGGAGGGAAAGCCGTGCCTCGTTGGAAAGCTCTTTGGCAGCCACTCGCGTGGCACCACAGCAAGTGGGGCTGCGGGCTTTCGGGCGGCCGTCAGCCTCGGCGACACCTGTGACCACGTGGCACCCCCGCACCAGCCTGCGAAGCATTTTCCGGTAGGGCCGCGGCTCTGGCGACAGCTCCCACGCCCGAAGAGCCAGGAGGGAAAGCCGTGCCTCGTTGGAAAGCTCTTTGGCAGCCGCTCGCGTGGCCCCACAGCCCGTGGGGCTGCGGGCTTTCCGGCGGCCGTCAGCCTCGGCGACACCGGTGCCCACGTGGCGCCGCCGCGCCAGCCTGTGAAGCATTTTCCAGTAGGGCCGCGGCTCTGGCGACAGCTCCCACGCCCAAAGAGCGAGGAGGGAAAGCCGTGCCTCGTTGGAAAGCTCTTTGGCAGCCGCTCGCGTGGCACCACAGCAAGTGGGGCTGCGGGCTTTCGGGCGGCCATCAGCCTCGGCGACACCTGTGACCACGTGGCACCCCCGCACCAGCCTGCGAAGCATTTTCCGGTAGGGCCGCGGCTCTGGCGACAGCTCCCACGCCCGAAGAGCCAGGAAGGAAAGCCATGCCTCCTTGGAAAGCTCTTTGGCAGCCGCTCGCGTGGCCCCACAGCCCGTGGGGCTGCGGGCTTTCCGGCGGCCGTCAGCCTCGGCGACACCGGCGCCCACGTGGCGCCGCCGCGCCAGCCTGCGAAGCATTTTCCGGTAGGGCCGCGGCTCTGGCGACAGCTCCCACACCCGAAGAGCCAGGAGGGAAAGCCGTGCCTCCTTGGAAAACTCTTTGGCAGTCGCTCGCGTGGCCCCACAGCCCGTGGGGCTGCGGGCTTTCCGGCGGCCGTCAGCCTCGGCAACACCGGTGCCCACGTGGCACCGCCAGGCCAGCCTGCGAAGCATTTTCCGGTAGGGCCGCGGCTCTGGCGACAGCTCCCACGCCCGAAGAGCCAGGAGGGAAAGCCGTGCCTCGTTGGAAAGCTCTTTGGCAGCCGCTCGCGTGGCCCCACAGCGCGTGGGGCTGCAGGCTTTCCGGCGGCCGTCAGCCTCGGCGACACCGGTGCCCACGTGGTGCCGCCGCGCCAGCCTGCGAAGCATTTTCCGGTAGGGCCGCGGCTCTGGCGACAGCTCCCACGCCCGAAGAGCCAGGAGGGAAAGCCGTGCCTCGTTGGAAAGCTCTTTGGGGGCCGCTCGCGTGGCCCCACAGCCCGTGGGGCTGCGGGATTTCCGGCGGCCATCAGCCTCGGCGACACCGGTGCCCACGTGGCGCCGCCGCGCCAGCCTGTGAAGCATTTTCCGGTAGGGCCGCGGCTCTGGCGACAGCTCCCACGCCCGAAGAGCCAGGAGGGAAAGCCGTGCCTCGTTGGAAAGCTCTTTGGCAGCCACTCGCGTGGCACCACAGCAAGTGGGGCTGCGGGCTTTCGGGCGGCCGTCAGCCTCGGCGACACCTGTGACCACGTGGCACCCCCGCACCAGCCTGCGAAGCATTTTCCGGTAGGGCCGCGGCTCTGGCGACAGCTCCCACGCCCGAAGAGCCAGGAGGGAAAGCCGTGCCTCGTTGGAAAGCTCTTTGGCAGCCGCTGGCGTGGCCCCACAGCCCGTGGGGCTGCGGGCTTTCCGGCGGCCGTCAGCCTCGGCGACACCGGTGCCCACTTGGCGCCGCCACGCCAGCCTACGAAGCATTTTCCTGTAGGGCCGCGGCTCTGGCGACAGCTCCCACGCCCGAAGAGCCAGGAGGGAAAGCCGTGCCTCGTTGGAAAGCTCTTTGGCAGCCGCTCGCGTGGCCCCACAGCCCGTGGGGCTGCGGGCTTTCCGGCGGCCGTCAGCCTCGGCGACACCGGCGCCCACGTGGCGCGGCCACGCCAGCCTGCGAAGCATTTTCCGGTAGGGCCGCGGCTCTGGCGACAGCTCCCACGCCCGAAGAGCCAGGAGGGAAAGCCGTGCCTCCTTGGAAAGCTCTTTGGCAGTCGCTTGCGTGGCCCCACAGCCCGTGGGGCTGCGGGCTTTCCGGCGGCCGTCAGCCTCGGCGACACCGGTGCCCACTTGGCGCCGCCATGCCAGCCTACGAAGCATTTTCCGGTAGGGCCGCGGCTCTGGCGACAGCTCCCACGCCCGAAGAGCCAGGAGGGAAAGCCGTGCCTCCTTGGAAAGCTCTTTGGCAGCCACTCGCGTGGCCCCACAGCCCGTGGGGATGCGGGCTTTCCGGCAGCCGTCAGCCTTGGCGACACCGGCGCCCACGTGGCGCCGCCGCGCCAGCCTGCGAAGCATTTTCCGATAGGGCCGCAGGTCTGGCGACAGCTCCCACGCCCGAAGAGCCAGGAGGGAAAGCCGTGCCTCCTTGGAAAGCTCTTTGGCAGCCGCTCGCGTGGCCCCACAGCCCGTGGGGCTGCGGGCTTTCCGGCGGCCGTCAGCCTCGGCGACACCGGCGCCCACGTGGCGCCGCCGCGCCAGCCTGCGAAGCATTTTCCGGTAGGGCCGCGGCTCTGGCGACAGCTCCCACGCCCGAAGAGCCAGGAGGGAAAGCCGTGCCTCCTTGGAAAGCTCTTTGGCAGCCGCTCGCGTGGCCCCACAGCCCGTGGGGCTGCGGGCTTTCCGGCGGCCGTCAGCCTCGGCGACACCGGCGCCCACGTGGCGCCGCCGCGCCAGCCTGCGAAGCATTTTCCGGTAGGGCCGCGGCTCTGGCGACAGGCTCCCACGCCCGAAGAGCCAGGAGGGAAAGCCGTGCCTCGTTGGAAAGCTCTTTGGCAGCCGCTCGCGTGGCCCCACAGCCCGTGGGACTGCGGGCTTTCCGGCGGCCATCAGCCTCGGCGACACCGGCGCCCACGTGGCGCCGCCGCACCAGCCTGCGAAGCATTTTCCGGTAGGGCCGCGGCTCTGGCGACAGCTCCCACGCCCGAAGAGCCAGGAGGGAAAGCCGTGCCTCCTTGGAAAGCTCTTTGGCAGCCGCTCGCGTGGCACCACAGCAAGTGGGGCTGCGGGCTTTCGGGCGGCCGTCAGCCTCGGCGACACCTGTGACCACGTGGCACCCCCGCACCAGCCTGCGAAGCATTTTCCGGTAGGGCCGGTGCTCTGGCGACAGCTCCCACGCCCGAAGAGCCAGGAGGGAAAGCCGTGCCTCCTTGGAAAGCTATTTGGCAGCCGCTCGCGTGGCCCCACAGCCCGTGGGGCTGCGGGCTTTCCGGCGGCCGTCAGCCTCGGCGACACCGGTGCCCGCGCCGCCACGCCAGCCTACGAAGCATTTTCCGGTAGGGCCGCGGCTCTGGCGACAGCTCCCACGCCCGAAGAGCCAGGAGGGAAAGCCGTGCCTCCTTGGAAAGCTCTTTGGCAGCCGCTCGCATGGCCCCACAGCCCGTGGGGCTGCGGGCTTTCCGGCGGCCCTCAGCCTTGACGACACCAGTGCCCACGTAGCGCGGCCACGCCAGCCTGCAAAGCATTTTCCGGTAGGGCCGCGGCTCTGGCGACAGCTCCCACGCCCGAAGAGCCAGGAGGGAAAGCCGTGCCTCCTTGGAAAGCTCTTTGGCAGCCGCTCGCGTGGCACCACAGCAAGTGGGGCTGCGGGCTTTCGGGCGGCCGTCAGCCTCGGCGACACCTGTGACCACGTGGCACCCCCGCACCAGCCTGCGAAGCATTTTCCGCTAGGGCCGCGGCTCTGGCGACAGCTCCCACGCCCGAAGAGCCAGGAGGGAAAGCCGTGCCTCCTTGGAAAGCTCTTTGGCAGCCGCTCGCGTGGCCCCACAGCCCGTGGGGCTGCGGGCTTTCCGGCGGCCGTCAGCCTCGGCGACACCGGTGCCCACTTGGCGCCGCCACACCAGCCTACGAAGCATTTTCCGGTAGGGCCGCGGTTCTGGCGACAGCTCCCACGCCCGAAGAGCCAGGAGGGAAAGCCGCGCCTCCTTGGAAAGCTCTTTGGCAGCCGCTCGCGTGGCCCCACAGCCCGTGGGGCTGCGGGCTTTCGGGCGGCCGTCAGCCTCGGGGACACCGGCGCCCACGTGGCGCCGCCGCACAGCCTGCGAAGCATTTTCCGGTAGGGCCGCGGCTCTGGCGACAGCTCCCACGCCCGAAGAGCCAGGAGGGAAAGCCGTGCCTCCTTGGAAAGCTCTTTGGCAGTCGCTTGCGTGGCCCCACAGCCCGTGGGGCTGCGGGCTTTCCGGCGGCCGTCAGCCTCGGCGACACCGGCGCCCACGTGGCGCCGCCAGGCCAGCCTACGAAGCATTTTCCGGTAGGGGCCGCGGCTCTGGCGACAGCTCCCACGCCCGAAGAGCCAGGAGGGAAAGCCGTGCCTCCTTGGAAAGCTCTTTGGCAGCCGCTCGCGTGGCCCCACAGCCCATGGGGCTGCGGGCTTTCCGGCGGCCGTCAGCCTAGGCGACACCGGCGCCCACGTGGCGCCGCCGCGCCAGCCTGCGAAGCATTTTCCGGTAGGGCCGCGGCTCTGGCGACAGCTCCCACGCCCGAAGAGCCAGGAGGGAAAGCCGTGCCTCGTTGGAAAGCTCTTTGGCAGCCGCTCGCGTGGCCCCACAGCCCGTGGGGCTGCGGGCTTTCCGGCGGCCATCAGCCTCGGCGACACCGGCGCCCACGTGGCGCCGCCGCGCCAGCCTGCGAAGCATTTTCCGGTAGGGCCGCGGCTCTGGCGACAGCTCCCACGCCCGAAGAGCCAGGAGGGAAAGCCGTGCCTCCTTGGAAAGCTCTTTGGCAGCCGCTCGCGTGGCCCCACAGCCCGTGGGGCTGCGGGCTTTCCGGCGGCCGTCAGCCTCGGCGACACCGGCGCCCACGTGGCGCCGCCGCGCCAGCCTGCGAAGCATTTTCCGGTAGGGCCGCGGCTCTGGCGACAGGCTCCCACGCCCGAAGAGCCAGGAGGGAAAGCCGTGCCTCGTTGGAAAGCTCTTTGGCAGCCGCTCGCGTGGCCCCACAGCCCGTGGGGACTGCGGGCTTTCCGGCGGCCATCAGCCTCGGCGACACCGGCGCCCACGTGGCGCCGCCGCACCAGCCTGCGAAGCATTTTCCGGTAGGGCCGCGGCTCTGGCGACAGCTCCCACGCCCGAAGAGCCAGGAGGGAAAGCCGTGCCTCCTTGGAAAGCTCTTTGGCAGCCGCTCGCGTGGCACCACAGCAAGTGGGGCTGCGGGCTTTCGGGCGGCCGTCAGCCTCGGCGACACCTGTGACCACGTGGCACCCCCGCACCAGCCTGCGAAGCATTTTCCGGTAGGGCCGGTGCTCTGGCGACAGCTCCCACGCCCGAAGAGCCAGGAGGGAAAGCCGTGCCTCCTTGGAAAGCTATTTGGCAGCCGCTCGCGTGGCCCCACAGCCCGTGGGGCTGCGGGCTTTCCGGCGGCCGTCAGCCTCGGCGACACCGGTGCCCACTTGGCGCCGCCACGCCAGCCTACGAAGCATTTTCCGGTAGGGCCGCGGCTCTGGCGACAGCTCCCACGCCCGAAGAGCCAGGAGGGAAAGCCGTGCCTCCTTGGAAAGCTCTTTGGCAGCCGCTCGCATGGCCCCACAGCCCGTGGGGCTGCGGGCTTTCCGGCGGCCCTCAGCCTTGACGACACCAGTGCCCACGTAGCGCGGCCACGCCAGCCTGCAAAGCATTTTCCGGTAGGGCCGCGGCTCTGGCGACAGCTCCCACGCCCGAAGAGCCAGGAGGGAAAGCCGTGCCTCCTTGGAAAGCTCTTTGGCAGCCGCTCGCGTGGCACCACAGCCCGTGGGGCTGCGGGCTTTCGGGCGGCCGTCAGCCTCGGCGACACCTGTGACCACGTGGCACCCCCGCACCAGCCTGCGAAGCATTTTCCGCTAGGGCCGCGGCTCTGGCGACAGCTCCCACGCCCGAAGAGCCAGGAGGGAAAGCCGTGCCTCCTTGGAAAGCTCTTTGGCAGCCGCTCGCGTGGCCCCACAGCCCGTGGGGCTGCGGGCTTTCCGGCGGCCGTCAGCCTCGGCGACACCGGTGCCCACTTGGCGCCGCCACACCAGCCTACGAAGCATTTTCCGGTAGGGCCGCGGTTCTGGCGACAGCTCCCACGCCCGAAGAGCCAGGAGGGAAAGCCGCGCCTCCTTGGAAAGCTCTTTGGCAGCCGCTCGCGTGGCCCCACAGCCCGTGGGGCTGCGGGCTTTCGGGCGGCCGTCAGCCTCGGGGACACCGGCGCCCACGTGGCGCCGCCGCACCAGCCTGCGAAGCATTTTCCGGTAGGGCCGCGGCTCTGGCGACAGCTCCCACGCCCGAAGAGCCAGGAGGGAAAGCCGTGCCTCCTTGGAAAGCTCTTTGGCAGTCGCTTGCGTGGCCCCACAGCCCGTGGGGCTGCGGGCTTTCCGGCGGCCGTCAGCCTCGGCGACACCGGCGCCCACGTGGCGCCGCCAGGCCAGCCTACGAAGCATTTTCCGGTAGGGCCGCGGCTCTGGCGACAGCTCCCACGCCCGAAGAGCCAGGAGGGAAAGCCGTGCCTCCTTGGAAAGCTCTTTGGCAGCCGCTCGCGTGGCCCCACAGCCCATGGGGCTGCGGGCTTTCCGGCGGCCGTCAGCCTAGGCGACACCGGCGCCCACGTGGCGCCGCCGCGCCAGCCTGCGAAGCATTTTCCGGTAGGGCCGCGGCTCTGGCGACAGCTCCCACGCCCGAAGAGCCAGGAGGGAAAGCCGTGCCTCCTTGGAAAGCTCTTTGGCAGTCGCTCACGTGGCCCCACAGCCCGTGGGGCTGCGGGCTTTCCGGCGGCCGTCAGCCTCGGCGACACCGGTGCCCACGTGGCACCGCCAGGCCAGCCTGCGAAGCATTTTCCGGTAGGGCCGCGGCTCTGGCGACAGCTCCCACGCCCGAAGAGCCAGGAGGGAAAGCCGTGCCTCCTTGGAAAGCTCTTTGGCAGCCGCTCGCGTGGCACCACAGCAAGTGGGGCTGCGGGCTTTCGGGCGGCCATCAGCCTCGGCGACACCGGTGCCCACGTGGCGCCGCCGCGCCAGCCTGTGAAGCATTTTCCGGTAGGGCCGCGGCTCTGGCGACAGCTCCCACGCCCGAAGAGCCAGGAGGGAAAGCCGTGCCTCGTTGGAAAGCTCTTTGGCAGCCACTCGCGTGGCACCACAGCAAGTGGGGCTGCGGGCTTTCGGGCGGCCGTCAGCCTCGGCGACACCTGTGACCACGTGGCACCCCCGCACCAGCCTGCGAAGCATTTTCCGGTAGGGCCGCGGCTCTGGCGACAGCTCCCACGCCCGAAGAGCCAGGAGGGAAAGCCGTGCCTCGTTGGAAAGCTCTTTGGCAGCCGCTCGCGTGGCCCCACAGCCCGTGGGGCTGCGGGCTTTCCGGCGGCCGTCAGCCTCGGCGACACCGGTGCCCACGTGGCGCCGCCGCGCCAGCCTGTGAAGCATTTTCCAGTAGGGCCGCGGCTCTGGCGACAGCTCCCACGCCCAAAGAGCCAGGAGGGAAAGCCGTGCCTCGTTGGAAAGCTCTTTGGCAGCCGCTCGCGTGGCACCACAGCAAGTGGGGCTGCGGGCTTTCGGGCGGCCATCAGCCTCGGCGACACCTGTGACCACGTGGCACCCCCGCACCAGCCTGCGAAGCATTTTCCGGTAGGGCCGCGGCTCTGGCGACAGCTCCCACGCCCGAAGAGCCAGGAAGGAAAGCCATGCCTCCTTGGAAAGCTCTTTGGCAGCCGCTCGCGTGGCCCCACAGCCCGTGGGGCTGCGGGCTTTCCGGCGGCCGTCAGCCTCGGCGACACCGGCGCCCACGTGGCGCCGCCGCGCCAGCCTGCGAAGCATTTTCCGGTAGGGCCGCGGCTCTGGCGACAGCTCCCACGCCCGAAGAGCCAGGAGGGAAAGCCGTGCCTCCTTGGAAAACTCTTTGGCAGTCGCTCGCGTGGCCCCACAGCCCGTGGGGCTGCGGGCTTTCCGGCGGCCGTCAGCCTCGGCAACACCGGTGCCTACGTGGCACCGCCAGGCCAGCCTGCGAAGCATTTTCCGGTAGGGCCGCGGCTCTGGCGACAGCTCCCACGCCCGAAGAGCCAGGAGGGAAAGCCGTGCCTCGTTGGAAAGCTCTTTGGCAGCCGCTCGCGTGGCCCCACAGCGCGTGGGGCTGCAGGCTTTCCGGCGGCCGTCAGCCTCGGCGACACCTGTGACCACGTGGCACCCCCGCACCAGCCTGCGAAGCATTTTCCGGTAGGGCCGCGGCTCTGGCGACAGCTCCCACGCCCGAAGAGCCAGGAGGGAAAGCCGTGCCTCCTTGGAAAGCTCTTTGGCAGTCGCTTGCGTGGCCCCACAGCCCGTGGGGCTGCGGGCTTTCGGGCGGCCGTCAGCCTCGGCGACACCGGCGCCCACGTGGCGCCGCCACGCCAGCCTACGAAGCATTTTCCGGTAGGGCCGCGGCTCTGGCGACAGCTCCCACGCCCGAAGAGCCAGGAGGGAAAGCCGTGCCTCCTTGGAAAGCTCTTTGGCAGCCGCTCGCGTGGCCCCACAGCCCGTGGGGCTGCGGGCTTTCCGGCGGCCGTCAGCCTAGGCGACACCGGCGCCCACGTGGCGCCGCCGCGCCAGCCTGCGAAGCATTTTCCGGTAGGGCCGCGGCTCTGGCGACAGCTCCCACGCCCGAAGAGCCAGGAGGGAAAGCCGTGCCTCGTTGGAAAGCTCTTTGGCAGCCGCTCGCGTGGCCCCACAGCCCGTGGGGCTGCGGGCTTTCCGGCGGCCGTCAGCCTCGGCGACACCGGCGCCCACGTGGCGCCGCCGCACCAGCCTGCGAAGCATTTTCCGGTAGGGCCGCGGCTCTGGCGACAGCTCCCACGCCCGAAGAGCCAGGAGGGAAAGCCGTGCCTCGTTGGAAAGCTCTTTGGCAGCCGCTCGCGTGGCCCCACAGCCCGTGGGGCTGCGGGCTTTCCGGCGGCCATCAGCCTCGGCGACACCGGCGCCCACGTGGCGCCGCCGCGCCAGCCTGCGAAGCATTTTCCGGTAGGGCCGCAGGTCTGGCGACAGCTCCCACGCCCGAAGAGCCAGGAGGGAAAGCCGTGCCTCGTTGGAAAGCTCTTTGGCAGCCGCTCGCGTGGCACCACAGCAAGTGGGGCTGCGGGCTTTCCGGCGGCCGTCAGCCTCGGCAACACCGGTGCCCACGTGGCACCGCCAGGCCAGCCTGTGAAGCATTTTCCGGTAGGGCCGCGGCTCTGGCGACAGCTCCCACGCCCGAAGAGCCAGGAGGGAAAGCCGTGCCTCGTTGGAAAGCTTTTTGGCAGCCGCCCGCGTGGCCCCACAGCCCGTGGGGCTGCGGGCTTTCCAGCAGCCATCAGCCTCGGGGACACCGGCGCCCACGTGGCGCCGCCGCACCAGCCTGCGAAGCATTTTCCAGTAGGGCCACGGCTCTGGCGACAGCTCCCACGCCCGAAGAGCCAGGAGGGAAAGCCGTGCTTCCTTGGAAAGCTCTTTGGCAGCCGCTGGCGTGGCCCCACAGCCCGTGGGGCTGCGGGCTTTCCGGCGGCCGTCAGCCTCGGCGACACCGGCGCCCAAGTGGCGCCGCCGCGCCAGCCTGTGAAGCATTTTCCGGTAGGGCCGCGGCTCTGGCGACAGCTCCCACGCCCGAAGAGCCAGGAGGGAAAGCCGTGCCTCGTTGGAAAGCTCTTTGGCAGCCGCTCGCGTGGCACCACAGCAAGTGGGGCTGCGGGCTTTCGGGCGGCCGTCAGCCTCGGCGACACCTGTGACCACGTGGCACCCCCGCACCAGCCTGCGAAGCATTTTCCGGTAGGGCCGCGGCTCTGGCGACAGCTCCCACGCCCGAAGAGCCAGGAAGGAAAGCCGTGTCTCCTTGGAAAGCTCTTTGGCAGCCGCTCGCGTGGCCCCACAGCCCATGGGGCTGCGGGATTTCTGGCGGCCGTCAGCCTCGGTGACACCTGCGACCACGTGTCGCCGCCGCGCCAGCCTGCGAAGCATTTTCCGGTAGGGCCGCGGCTCTGGCGACAGCTCCCACACCCGAAGAGCCAGGAGGGAAAGCCGTGCCTCCTTGGAAAGCTCTTTGGCAGCCGCTCGCGTGGCCCCACAGCCCGTGGGGCTTCGGGCTTTCCGGCGGCCGTCAGCCTCGGTGACACCGGCGCCCACGTGGCGCCGCCGCGCCAGCCTGTGAAGCATTTTCCGGTAGGGCCGCGGCTCTGGCGACAGCTCCCACGCCCGAAGAGCCAGGAGGGAAAGCCGTGCCTCGTTGGAAAGCTCTTTGGCAGCCGCTCGCGTGGCACCACAGCAAGTGGGGCTGCGGGCTTTCGGGCGGCCCTCAGCCTCGGCGACACCTGTGACCACGTCGCACCCCCGCACCAGCCTGCGAAGCATTTTCCGGTAGGGCCGCGGCTCTGGCGACAGCTCCCACGCCCGAAGAGCCAGGAAGGAAAGCCGTGCCTCCTTGGAAAGCTCTTTGGCAGCCGCTCGCGTGGCCCCACAGCCCGTGGGGCTGCGGGATTTCCGGGGGCCGTCAGCCTCGGCGACACCGGCGCCCACGTGGCGCCGCCGCGCCAGCCTGCGAAGCATTTTCCGGTAGGGCCGCGGCTCTGGCGACAGCTCCCACGCCCGAAGAGCCAGGAGGGAAAGCCGTGCCTCCTTGGAAAGCTCTTTGGCAGTCGCTCGCGTGGCCCCACAGCCCGTGGGGCTGCGGGCTTTCCGGCGGCCGTCAGCCTCGGCGACACCGGTGCCCACGTGGCACCGCCAGGCCAGCCTGCGAAGCATTTTCCGGTAGGGCCGCGGCTCTGGCGACAGCTCCCACGCCCGAAGAGCCAGGAGGGAAAGCCGTGCCTCCTTGGAAAGCTCTTTGGCAGTCGCTCGCGTGGCCCCACAGCCCGTGGGGCTGCGGGCTTTCCGGCGGCCGTCAGCCTCGGCGACACCGGTGCCCACGTGGCACCGCCAGGCCAGCCTGCGAAGCATTTTCCGGTAGGGCCGCGGCTCTGGCGACAGCTCCCACGCCCGAAGAGCCAGGAGGGAAAGCCGTGCCTCCTTGGAAAGCTCTTTGGCAGCCGCTCGCGTGGCACCACAGCAAGTGGGGCTGCGGGCTTTCGGGCGGCCGTCAGCCTCGGCGACACCTGTGACCACGTGGCACCCCCGCACCAGCCTGCGAAGCATTTTCCGGTAGGGCCGCGGCTCTGGCGACAGCTCCCACGCCCGAAGAGCCAGGAGGGAAAGCCGTGCCTCGTTGGAAAGCTCTTTGGCAGCCGCTGGCGTGGCCCCACAGCCCGTGGGGCTGCGGGCTTTCCTGCGGCCGTCAGCCTCGGCGACACCGGTGCCCACTTGGCGCCGCCACGCCAGCCTACGAAGCATTTTCCTGTAGGGCCGCGGCTCTGGCGACAGCTCCCACGCCCGAAGAGCCAGGAGGGAAAGCCGTGCCTCGTTGGAAAGCTCTTTGGCAGCCGCTCGCGTGGCCCCACAGCCCGTGGGGCTGCGGGCTTTCCGGCGGCCGTCAGCCTCGGCGACACCGGCGCCCACGTGGCGCGGACACGCCAGCCTGCGAAGCATTTTCCGGTAGGGCCGCGGCTCTGGCGACAGCTCCCACGCCCAAAGAGCCAGGAGGGAAAGCCGTGCCTCGTTGGAAAGCTCTTTGGCAGCCGCTCGCGTGGCCCCACAGCCCGTGGGGCTGCGGGATTTCCGGCGGCCATCAGCCTCGGCGACACCGGCGCCCACGTGGCGCCGCCGCGCCAGCCTGCGAAGCATTTTCCGGTAGGGCCGCGGCTCTGGCGACAGCTCCCACGCCCGAAGAGCCAGGAGGGAAAGCCGTGCCTCGTTGGAAAGCTCTTTGGCAGCCACTCGCGTGGCACCACAGCAAGTGGGGCTGCGGGCTTTCGGGCGGTCATCAGCCTCGGCGACACCTGTGACCACGTGGCACCCCCGCACCAGCCTGCGAAGCATTTTCCGGTAGGGCCGCGGCTCTGGCGACAGCTCCCACGCCCGAAGAGCCAGGAAGGAAAGCCATGCCTCCTTGGAAAGCTCTTTGGCAGCCGCTCGCGTGGCCCCACAGCCCGTGGGGCTGCGGGCTTTCCGGCGGCCGTCAGCCTCGGCGACACCGGCGCCCACGTGGCGCCGCCGCGCCAGCCTGCGAAGCATTTTCCGGTAGGGCCGCGGCTCTGGCGACAGCTCCCACGCCCGAAGAGCCAGGAGGGAAAGCCGTGCCTCCTTGGAAAACTCTTTGGCAGTCGCTCGCGTGGCCCCACAGCCCGTGGGGCTGCGGGCTTTCCGGCGGCCGTCAGCCTCGGCAACACCGGTGCCCACGTGGCACCGCCAGGCCAGCCTGCGAAGCATTTTCCGGTAGGGCCGCGGCTCTGGCGACAGCTCCCACGCCCGAAGAGCCAGGAGGGAAAGCCGTGCCTCGTTGGAAACCTCTTTGGCAGCCGCTCGCGTGGCCCCACAGCGCGTGGGGCTGCAGGCTTTCCGGCAGCCGTCAGCCTCGGCGACACCGGTGCCCACGTGGTGCCGCCGCGCCAGCCTGCGAAGCATTTTCCGGTAGGGCCGCGGCTCTGGCGACAGCTCCCACGCCCGAAGAGCCAGGAGGGAAAGCCGTGCCTCGTTGGAAAGCTCTTTGGCAGCCGCTCGCGTGGCCCCACAGCCCGTGGGGCTGCGGGATTTCCGGCGGCCATCAGCCTCGGCGACACCGGTGCCCACGTGGCGCCGCCGCGCCAGCCTGTGAAGCATTTTCCGGTAGGGCCGCGGCTCTGGCGACAGCTCCCACGCCCGAAGAGCCAGGAGGGAAAGCCGTGCCTCGTTGGAAAGCTCTTTGGCAGCCGCTCGCGTGGCACCACAGCAAGTGGGGCTGCGCGCTTTCGGGCGGCCGTCAGCCTCGGCGACACCTGTGACCACGTGGCACCCCCCGCACCAGCCTGCGAAGCATTTTCCGGTAGGGCCGCGGCTCTGGCGACAGCTCCCACGCCCGAAGAGCCAGGAGGGAAAGCCGTGCCTCGTTGGAAAGCTCTTTGGCAGCCGCTCGCGTGGCCCCACAGCCCGTGGGGCTGCGGGCTTTCCGGCGGCCGTCAGCCTCGGCGACACCGGTGCCCACGTGGCGCCGCCGCGCCAGCCTGTGAAGCATTTTCCAGTAGGGCCGCGGCTCTGGCGACAGCTCCCACGCCCGAAGAGCCAGGAGGGAAAGCCGTGCCTCGTTGGAAAGCTCTTTGGCAGCCGCTCGCGTGGCACCACAGCAAGTGGGGCTGCGGGCTTTCGGGCGGCCATCAGCCTCGGCGACACCTGTGACCACGTGGCACCCCCGCACCAGCCTGTGAAGCATTTTCCGGTAGGGCCGCGGCTCTGGCGACAGCTCCCACGCCCGAAGAGCCAGGAAGGAAAGCCATGCCTCCTTGGAAAGCTCTTTGGCAGCCGCTCGCGTGGCCCCACAGCCCGTGGGGCTGCGGGCTTTCCGGCGGCCGTCAGCCTCGGCGACACCGGCGCCCACGTGGCGCCGCCGCGCCAGCCTGCGAAGCATTTTCCGGTAGGGCCGCGGCTCTGGCGACAGCTCCCACGCCCGAAGAGCCAGGAGGGAAAGCCGTGCCTCCTTGGAAAACTCTTTGGCAGTCGCTCGCGTGGCCCCACAGCCCGTGGGGCTGCGGGCTTTCCGGCGGCCGTCAGCCTCGGCAACACCGGTGCCCACGTGGCACCGCCAGGCCAGCCTGCGAAGCATTTTCCGGTAGGGCCGCGGCTCTGGCGACAGCTCCCACGCCCGAAGAGCCAGGAGGGAAAGCCGTGCCTCGTTGGAAAGCTCTTTGGCAGCCGCTCGCGTGGCCCCACAGCGCGTGGGGCTGCAGGCTTTCCGGCGGCCGTCAGCCTCGGCGACACCTGTGACCACGTGGCACCCCCGCACCAGCCTGCGAAGCATTTTCCGGTAGGGCCGCGGCTCTGGCGACAGCTCCCACGCCCGAAGAGCCAGGAGGGAAAGCCGTGCCTCCTTGGAAAGCTCTTTGGCAGTCGCTTGCGTGGCCCCACAGCCCGTGGGGCTGCGGGCTTTCGGGCGGCCGTCAGCCTCGGCGACACCGGCGCCCACGTGGCGCCGCCACGCCAGCCTACGAAGCATTTTCCGGTAGGGCCGCGGCTCTGGCGACAGCTCCCACGCCCGAAGAGCCAGGAGGGAAAGCCGTGCCTCCTTGGAAAGCTCTTTGGCAGCCGCTCGCGTGGCCCCACAGCCCGTGGGGCTGCGGGCTTTCCGGCGGCCGTCAGCCTAGGCGACACCGGCGCCCACGTGGCGCCGCCGCGCCAGCCTGCGAAGCATTTTCCAGTAGGGCCGCGGCTCTGGCGACAGCTCCCACGCCCGAAGAGCCAGGAGGGAAAGCCGTGCCTCGTTGGAAAGCTCTTTGGCAGCCGCTCGCGTGGCCCCACAGCCCGTGGGGCTGCGGGCTTTCCGGCGGCCGTCAGCCTCGGCGACACCGGCGCCCACGTGGCGCCGCCGCGCCAGCCTGCGAAGCATTTTCCGGTAGGGCCGCGGCTCTGGCGACAGCTCCCACGCCCGAAGAGCCAGGAGGGAAAGCCGTGCCTCGTTGGAAAGCTCTTTGGCAGCCGCTCGCGTGGCCCCACAGCCCGTGGGGCTGCGGGCTTTCCGGCGGCCATCAGCCTCGGCGACACCGGCGCCCACGTGGCGCCGCCGCGCCAGCCTGCGAAGCATTTTCCGGTAGGGCCGCAGGTCTGGCGACAGCTCCCACGCCCGAAGAGCCAGGAGGGAAAGCCGTGCCTCGTTGGAAAGCTCTTTGGCAGCCGCTCGCGTGGCACCACAGCAAGTGGGGCTGCGGGCTTTCCGGCGGCCGTCAGCCTCGGCAACACCGATGCCCACGTGGCACCGCCAGGCCAGCCTGTGAAGCATTTTCCGGTAGGGCCGCGGCTCTGGCGACAGCTCCCACGCCCGAAGAGCCAGGAGGGAAAGCCGTGCCTCGTTGGAAAGCTCTTTGGCAGCCGCTCGCGTGGCCCCACAGCCCGTGGGGCTGCGGGCTTTCCGGCGGCCGTCAGCCTCGGCGACACCGGCGCCCACGTGGCGCCGCCGCGCCAGCCTGCGAAGCATTTTCCGGTAGGGCCGCGGCTCTGGCGACAGCTCCCACGCCCGAAGAGCCAGGAGGGAAAGCCGTGCCTCGTTGGAAAGCTCTTTGGCAGCCGCTCGCGTGGCCCCACAGCCCGTGGGGCTGCGGGCTTTCCGGCGGCCATCAGCCTCGGCGACACCGGCGCCCACGTGGCGCCGCCGCGCCAGCCTGCGAAGCATTTTCCGGTAGGGCCGCAGGTCTGGCGACAGCTCCCACGCCCGAAGAGCCAGGAGGGAAAGCCGTGCCTCGTTGGAAAGCTCTTTGGCAGCCGCTCGCGTGGCACCACAGCAAGTGGGGCTGCGGGCTTTCCGGCGGCCGTCAGCCTCGGCAACACCGGTGCCCACGTGGCACCGCCAGGCCAGCCTGTGAAGCATTTTCCGGTAGGGCCGCGGCTCTGGCGACAGCTCCCACGCCCGAAGAGCCAGGAGGGAAAGCCGTGCCTCGTTGGAAAGCTTTTTGGCAGCCGCCCGCGTGGCCCCACAGCCCGTGGGGCTGCGGGCTTTCCAGCAGCCATCAGCCTCGGGGACACCGGCGCCCACGTGGCGCCGCCGCACCAGCCTGCGAAGCATTTTCCAGTAGGGCCACGGCTCTGGCGACAGCTCCCACGCCCGAAGAGCCAGGAGGGAAAGCCGTGCCTCCTTGGAAAGCTCTTTGGCAGCCGCTCGCGTGGCCCCACAGCCCGTGGGGCTGCGGGCTTTCCGGCGGCCGTCAGCCTCGGCGACACCGGCGCCCAAGTGGCGCCGCCGCGCCAGCCTGTGAAGCATTTTCCGGTAGGGCCGCGGCTCTGGCGACAGCTCCCACGCCCGAAGAGCCAGGAGGGAAAGCCGTGCCTCGTTGGAAAGCTCTTTGGCAGCCGCTCGCGTGGCACCACAGCAAGTGGGGCTGCGGGCTTTCGGGCGGCCGTCAGCCTCGGCGACACCTGTGACCACGTGGCACCCCCGCACCAGCCTGCGAAGCATTTTCCGGTAGGGCCGCGGCTCTGGCGACAGCTCCCACGCCCGAAGAGCCAGGAAGGAAAGCCGTGTCTCCTTGGAAAGCTCTTTGGCAGCCGCTCGCGTGGCCCCACAGCCCATGGGGCTGCGGGATTTCTGGCGGCCGTCAGCCTCGGTGACACCTGCGACCACGTGTCGCCGCCGCGCCAGCCTGCGAAGCATTTTCCGGTAGGGCCGCGGCTCTGGCGACAGCTCCCACACCCGAAGAGCCAGGAGGGAAAGCCGTGCCTCCTTGGAAAGCTCTTTGGCAGCCGCTCGCGTGGCCCCACAGCCCGTGGGGCTTCGGGCTTTCCGGCGGCCGTCAGCCTCGGTGACACCGGCGCCCACGTGGCGCCGCCGCGCCAGCCTGTGAAGCATTTTCCGGTAGGGCCGCGGCTCTGGCGACAGCTCCCACGCCCGAAGAGCCAGGAGGGAAAGCCGTGCCTCGTTGGAAAGCTCTTTGGCAGCCGCTCGCGTGGCACCACAGCAAGTGGGGCTGCGGGCTTTCGGGCGGCCCTCAGCCTCGGCGACACCTGTGACCACGTCGCACCCCCGCACCAGCCTGCGAAGCATTTTCCGGTAGGGCCGCGGCTCTGGCGACAGCTCCCACGCCCGAAGAGCCAGGAAGGAAAGCCGTGCCTCCTTGGAAAGCTCTTTGGCAGCCGCTCGCGTGGCCCCACAGCCCGTGGGGCTGCGGGATTTCCGGGGGCCGTCAGCCTCGGCGACACCGGCGCCCACGTGGCGCCGCCGCGCCAGCCTGCGAAGCATTTTCCGGTAGGGCCGCGGCTCTGGCGACAGCTCCCACGCCCGAAGAGCCAGGAGGGAAAGCCGTGCCTCCTTGGAAAGCTCTTTGGCAGTCGCTCGCGTGGCCCCACAGCCCGTGGGGCTGCGGGCTTTCCGGCGGCCGTCAGCCTCGGCGACACCTGTGACCACGTCGCACCCCCGCACCAGCCTGCGAAGCATTTTCCTGTAGGGCCGCGGCTCTGGCGACAGCTCCCACGCCCGAAGAGCCAGGAGGGAAAGCCGTGCCTCGTTGGAAAGCTCTTTGGCAGCCGCTCGCGTGGCCCCACAGCCCGTGGGGCTGCGGGATTTCCGGCGGCCGTCAGCCTCGGCGACACCGGCGCCCACGTGGCGCCGCCGCGCCAGCCTGCGAAGCATTTTCCGGTAGGGCCGCGGCTCTGGCGACAGCTCCCACACCCGAAGAGCCAGGAGGGAAAGCCATGCCTCCTTGGAAAGCTCTTTGGCAGTCTCTCGCGTGGCCCCACAGCCCGTGGGGCTGCGGGCTTTCCGGCGGCCGTCAGCCTCGGCAACACCGGTGCCCACGTGGCACCGCCACACCAGCCTGCAAAGCATTTTCCGGTAGGGCCGCGGCTCTGGCGACAGCTCCCACGCCTGAAGAGCCAGGAGGGAAAGCCATGCCTCGTTGGAAAGCTCTTTGGCAGTCGCTCGCGTGGCCCCACAGCCCGTGGGGCTGCGGGCTTTCCGGCGGCCGTCAGCCTCGGCAACACCGGTGCCCACGTGGCACCGCCAGGCCAGCCTGCGAAGCATTTTCCGGTAGGGCCGCGGCTCTGGCGACAGCTCCCACGCCCGAAGAGCCAGGAGGGAAAGCCGTGCCTCCTTGGAAAGCTCTTTGGCAGCCGCTCGCGTGGCCCCACAGCGCGTGGGGCTGCAGGCTTTCCGGCGGCCGTCAGCCTCGGCGACACCTGTGACCACGTGGCACCCCCGCACCAGCCTGCGAAGCATTTTCCGGTAGGGCCGCGGCTCTGGCGACAGCTCCCACGCCCGAAGAGCCAGGAGGGAAAGCCGTGCCTCGTTGGAAAGCTCTTTGGCAGCCGCTGGCGTGGCCCCACAGCCCGTGGGGCTGCGGGCTTTCCTGCGGCCGTCAGCCTCGGCGACACCGGTGCCCACTTGGCGCCGCCACGCCAGCCTACGAAGCATTTTCCTGTAGGGCCGCGGCTCTGGCGACAGCTCCCACGCCCGAAGAGCCAGGAGGGAAAGCCGTGCCTCCTTGGAAAGCTCTTTGGCAGCCGCTCGCGTGGCCCCACAGCCCGTGGGGCTGCGGGCTTTCCGGCGGCCGTCAGCCTCGGCGACACCGGCGCCCACGTGGCGCGGCCACGCCAGCCTGCGAAGCATTTTCCGGTAGGGCCGCGGCTCTGGCGACAGCTCCCACGCCCGAAGAGCCAGGAGGGAAAGCCGTGCCTCCTTGGGAAGCGCTTTGGCAGCCGCTCGCGTGGCCCCACAGCCCGTGGGGCTGCGGGCTTTCCGGCGGCCGTCAGCCTCGGCGACACCGGTGCCCACTTGGCGCCGCCATGCCAGCCTACGAAGCATTTTCCGGTAGGGCCGCGGCTCTGGCGACAGCTCCCACGCCCGAAGAGCCAGGAGGGAAAGCCGTGCCTCCTTGGAAAGCTCTTTGGCAGCCACTCGCGTGGCCCCACAGCCCGTGGGGATGCGGGCTTTCCGGCAGCCGTCAGCCTTGGCGACACCGGCGCCCACGTGGCGCCGCCGCGCCAGCCTGCGAAGCATTTTCCGATAGGGCCGCAGGTCTGGCGACAGCTCCCACGCCCGAAGAGCCAGGAGGGAAAGCCGTGCCTCCTTGGAAAGCTCTTTGGCAGCCACTCGCGTGGCCCCACAGCCCGTGGGGCTGCGGGCTTTCCGGCGGCCGTCAGCCTCGGCGACACCGGCGCCCACGTGGCGCCGCCGCGCCAGCCTGCGAAGCATTTTCCGGTAGGGCCGCGGCTCTGGCGACAGCTCCCACGCCCGAAGAGCCAGGAGGGAAAGCCGTGCCTCGTTGGAAAGCTCTTTGGCAGCCGCTCGCGTGGCCCCACAGCCCGTGGGGCTGCGGGCTTTCCGGCGGCCGTCAGCCTCGGCGACACCGGCGCCCACGTGGCGCCGCCGCGCCAGCCTGCGAAGCATTTTCCGGTAGGGCCGCGGCTCTGGCGACAGCTCCCACGCCCGAAGAGCCAGGAGGGAAAGCCGTGCCTCGTTGGAAAGCTCTTTGGCAGCCGCTCGCGTGGCACCACCGCAAGTGGGGCTGCAGGCTTTCCGGCGGCCGTCAGCCTCGGCGACACCGGTGCCCACGTGGTGCCGCCGCGCCAGCCTGCGAAGCATTTTCCGGTAGGGCCGCGGCTCTGGCGACAGCTCCCACGCCCGAAGAGCCAGGAGGGAAAGCCGTGCCTCCTTGGAAAGCTCTTTGGCAGCCGCTCGCGTGGCCCCACAGCCCGTGGGGCTGCGGGCTTTCCGGCGGCCCTCAGCCTTGGCGACACCAGCGCCCACGTGGCGCGGCCACGCCAGCCTGCGAAGCATTTTCCGGTAGGGCCGCGGCTCTGGCGACAGGTCCCACGCCCGAAGAGCCAGGAGGGAAAGCCGTGCCTCCTTGGAAAGCTCTTTGGCAGCCGCTGGCGTGGCCCCACAGCCCGTGGGGCTGCGGGCTTTCCGGCGGCCGTCAGCCTCGGCGACACCGGTTCCCACTTGGCGCCGACACGCCAGCCTGCGAAGCATTTTCCGGTAGGGCCGCGGCTCTGGCGACAGCTCCCACGCCCGAAGAGCCAGGAGGGAAAGCCGTGCCTCGTTGGAAAGCTTTTTGGCAGCCGCTCGCGTGGCCCCACAGCCCGTGGGGCTGCGGGCTTTCCAGCAGCCATCAGCCTCGGGGACACCGGCGCCCACGTGGCGCCGCCGCACCAGCCTGCGAAGCATTTTCCAGTAAGGCCACGGTTCTGGCGACAGCTCCTACGCCCGAAGAGCCAGGAGGGAAAGCCGTGCCTCCTTGGAAAGCTCTTTGGCAGCCGCTCGCGTGGCCCCACAGCCCGTGGGGCTGTGGGCTTTCCGGCGGCCGTCAGCCTCGGCGACACCGGCGCCCATGTGGCGCGGGCACGCCAGCCTGCGAAGCATTTTCCGGTAGGGCCGCGTCTCTGGTGACAGCTCCCACGCCCGAAGAGCCAGGAGGGAAAGCCGTGCCTCCTTGGAAAGCTCTTTGGCAGCCGCTCGCGTGGCCCCACAGCCCGTGGGGCTGCGGGATTTCTGGCGGCCGTCAGCCTCTATGACACTTGCGACCACGTATCGCCGCCAGGCCAGCCTGCGAAGCATTTTCCGGTAGGGCCGCGGCTCTGGCGACAGCTCCCACGCCCGAAGAGCCAGGAGGGAAAGCCGTGCCTCCTTGGAAAGCTCTTTGGCAGCCGCTCGCGTGGCCCCACAGCCCGTGGGGCTGCGGGCTTTCGGGCGGCCGTCAGCCTCGGCGACACCGGCGCCCACGTGGCGCCGCCGCGCCAGCCTGTGAAGCATTTTCCGGTAGGGCCACGGCTCTGGCGACAGCTCCCACGCCCGAAGAGCCACGAGGGAAAGCCGTGCCTCCTTGGAAAGCTCTTTGGCAGCCGCTCGCGTGGCACCACAGCAAGTGGGGCTGCGGACTTTCCGGCGGCCGTCAGCCTCGGCGACACCTGTGACCACGTGGCACCCCCGCACCAGCCTGCAAAGCATTTTCCGGTAGGGCCGCGGCTCTGGCGACAGCTCCCACACCCGAAGAGCCAGGAAGGAAAGCCGTGTCTCCTTGGAAAGCTCTTTGGCAGCCGCTCGCGTGGCCCCACAGCCCGTGGGGCTGCGGGCTTTCCGGCGGCCGTCAGCCTCGGCGACACCGGCGCCCACGTGGCGCCGCCGCGCCAGCCTGCGAAGCATTTTCCGGTAGGGCCGCGGCTCTGGCGACAGCTCCCACGCTCGAAGAGCCAGGAGGGAAAGCCGTGCCTCCTTGGAAAGCTCTTTGGCAGCCGCTGGCGTGGCCCCACAGCCCGTGGGGCTGCGGGCTTTCCGGCGGCCGTCAGCCTCGGCGACACCGGTGCCCACTTGGCGCCGACACGCCAGCCTGCGAAGCATTTTCCGGTAGGGCCGCGGCTCTGGCGACAGCTCCCACGCCCGAAGAGCCAGGAGGGAAAGCCGTGCCTCGTTGGAAAGCTTTTTGGCAGCCGCTCGCGTGGCCCCACAGCCCGTGGGGCTGCGGGCTTTCCGTCGGCCGTCAGCCTCGGGGACACCGGCGCCCACGTGGCGCCGCCGCACCAGCCTGCGAAGCATTTTCCAGTAGGGCCACGGCTCTGGCGACAGCTCCCACGCCCGAAGAGCCAGGAGGGAAAGCCGTGCCTCCTTGGAAAGCTCTTTGGCAGCCGCTCGCGTGGCCCCACAGCCCGTGGGGCTGTGGGCTTTCCGGCGGCCGTCAGCCTCGGCGACACCGGCGCCCATGTGGCGCGGCCACGCCAGCCTGCGAAGCATTTTCCGGTAGGGCCGCGTCTCTGGTGACAGCTCCCACGCCCGAAGAGCCAGGAGGGAAAGCCGTGCCTCGTTGGAAAGCTCTTTGGCAGCCGCTCGCGTGGCCCCACAGCCCGTGGGGCTGCGGGATTTCTGGCGGCCGTCAGCCTCGGTGACACCTGCGACCACGTGTCGCCGCCAGGCCAGCCTGCGAAGCATTTTCCGGTAGGGCCGCGGCTCTGGCGACAGCTCCCACGCCCGAAGAGCCAGGAGGGAAAGCCGTGCCTCCTTGGAAAGCTCTTTGGCAGCCGCTCGCGTGGCCCCACAGCCCGTGGGGCTGCGGGCTTTCCGGCGGCCGTCAGCCTTGGCGACACCGGCGCCCACGTGGCGCCGCCGCGCCAGCCTGTGAAGCACTTTCCGGTAGGGCCGCGGCTCTGGCGACAGCTCCCACGCCCGAAGAGCCAGGAGGGAAAGCCGTGCCTCGTTGGAAAGCTCTTTGGCAGCCGCTCGCGTGGCACCACAGCAAGTGGGGCTGCGGGCTTTCGGGCGGCCGTCAGCCTCGGCGACACCTGTGACCACGTCGCACCCCCGCACCAGCCTGCGAAGCATTTTCCTGTAGGGCCGCGGCTCTGGCGACAGCTCCCACGCCCGAAGAGCCAGGAAGGAAAGCCGTGCCTCGTTGGAAAGCTCTTTGGCAGCCGCTCGCGTGGCCCCACAGCCCGTGGGGCTGCGGGCTTTCCGGCGGCCGTCAGCCTCGGCGACACCGGCGCCCACGTGGCGCCGCCGCGCCAGCCTGCGAAGCATTTTCCGGTAGGGCCGCGGCTCTGGCGACAGCTCCCACGCCCGAAGAGCCAGGAGGGAAAGCCATGCCTCCTTGGAAAGCTCTTTGGCAGTCTCTCGCGTGGCCCCACAGCCCGTGGGGCTGCGGGCTTTCCGGCGGCCGTCAGCCTCGGCAACACCGGTGCCCACGTGGCACCGCCACACCAGCCTGCAAAGCATTTTCCGGTAGGGCCGCGGCTCTGGCGACAGCTCCCACGCCCGAAGAGCCAGGAGGGAAAGCCATGCCTCGTTGGAAAGCTCTTTGGCAGCCGCTCGCGTGGCCCCACAGCGCGTGGGGCTGCGGGCTTTCCGGCGGCCGTCAGCCTCGGCGACACCGGTGCCCACGTGGTGCCGCCGCGCCAGCCTGCAAAGCATTTTCCGGTAGGGCCGCGGCTCTGGCGACAGCTCCCACGCCCGAAGAGCCAGGAGGGAAAGCCGTGCCTCCTTGGAAAGCTCTTTGGCAGCCGCTCGCGTGGCCCCACAGCCCGTGGGGCTGCGGGATTTCCGGCGGCCATCAGCCTCGGCGACACCGGCGCCCACGTGGCAACCGCCGCGCCAGCCTGTGAAGCATTTTCCGGTAGGGCCGCGGCTCTGGCGACAGCTCCCACGCCCGAAGAGCCAGGAGGGAGAAAGCCGTGCCTCCTTGGAAAGCTCTTTGGCAGCCGCTCGCGTGGCACCACAGCAAGTGGGGCTGCGGGCTTTAGGGCGGCCGTCAGCCTCGGCGACACCTGTGACCACGTGGCACCCCCGCACCAGCCTGCGAAGCATTTTCCGGTAGGGCCGCGGCTCTGGCGACAGCTCCCACGCCCGAAGAGCCAGGAGGGAAAGCCGTGCCTCCTTGGAAAGCTCTTTGGCAGCCGCTCGCGTGGCCCCACAGCCCGTGGGGCTGCGGGCTTTCCGGCGGCCGTCAGCCTCGGCGACACCGGTGCCCACTTGGCGCCGTCACGCCAGCCTACGAAGCATTTTCCGGTAGGGCCGCGGCTCTGGCGACAGCTCCCACGCCCGAAGAGCCACGAGGGAAAGCCGTGCCTCCTTGGAAAGCTCTTTGGCAGCCGCTCGCGTGGCCCCACAGCCCGTGGGGCTGCGGGCTTTCCGGCGGCCCTCAGCCTTGGCGACACCAGCGCCCACGTTGCGCGGCCACGCCAGCCTGCGAAGCATTTTCCGGTAGGGCCGCGGCTCTGGCGACAGCTCCCACGCCCGAAGGGCCAGGAGGGAAAGCCGTGCCTCCTTGGAAAGCTCTTTGGCAGCCGCTCGCGTGGCCCCACAGCCCGTGGGGCTGCGGGCTTTCCGGCGGCCGTCAGCCTCGGCGACACCGGTGCCCACATGGCGCCGCTACGCCAGCCTGCGAAGCATTTTCCGGTAGGGCCGCGGCTCTGGCGACAGCTCCCACGCCCGAAGAGCCAGGAGGGAAAGCCGTGCCTCCTTGGAAAGCTCTTTGGCAGCCGCTCGCGTGGCCCCACAGCCCGTGGGGCTGCGGGCTTTCCGGCAGCCATCAGCCTCGGGGACACCGGCGCCCACGTGGCGCCGCCGCACCAGCCTGCGAAGCATTTTCCAGTAGGGCCACGGCTCTGGCGACATCTCCCACGCCCGAAGAGCCAGGAGGGAAAGCCGTGCCTCGTTGGAAACCTCTTTGGCAGCCACTCGCGTGGCCCCACAGCAAGTGGGGCTGCGGGCTTTCCGGCGGCCGTCAGCCTCGGTGACACCTGCGACCACGTGTCGCCGCCAGGCCAGCCTGCGAAGCATTTTCCGGTAGGGCCGCGGCTCTGGCGACAGCTCGCACGCCCGAAGAGCCAGGAGGGAAAGCCGTGCCTCGTTGGAAAGCTCTTTGGCAGCCGCTCGCGTGGCACCACAGCAAGTGGGGCTACGGGCTTTCCGGCGGCCGTCAGCCTCGGCGACACCTGTGACCACGTGGCACCCCCGCACCAGCCTGCGAAGCATTTTCCGGTAGGGCCGCGGCTCTGGCGACAGCTCCCACGCCCGAAGAGCCAGGAGGGAAAGCCGTGCCTCCTTGGAAAGCTCTTTGGCAGCCGCTAGCGTGGCCCCACAGCCCGTGCGGCTGCGGGCTTTCCGGCGGCCGTCAGCCTCGGCGACACCGGCACCCACGTGGCGCCGCCGCGCCAGCCTGCGAAGCATTTTCCGGTAGGGCCGCGGCTCTGGCAACAGCTCCCACGCCCGAAGAGCCAGGAGGGAAAGCCGTGCCTCCTTGGAAAACTCTTTGGCAGTCGCTCGCATGGCCCCACAGCCCGTGGGGCTGCGGGCTTTCTGGCGGCCGTCAGCCTCGGCAACACCGGTGCCCACGTGGCACCGCCACACCAGCCTGCAAAGCATTTTCCGGTAGGGCTGCGGCTCTGGCGACAGCTCCCACGCCCGAAGAGCCAGGAGGGAAAGCCGTGCCTCGTTGGAAAGCTCTTTGGCAGCCGCTCGCGTGGCCCCACAGCCCGTGGGGCTGCGGGATTTCTGGTGGCCGTCAGCCTCGGTGACACCTGCGACCACGTGTCGCCGCCAGGCCAGCCTGCGAAGCATTTTCCGGTAGGGCCGCGGCTCTGGCGACAGCTCCCACGCCCGAAGAGCCAGGAGGGAAAGCCGTGCCTCGTTGGAAAGCTCTTTGGCAGCCGCTCGCGTGGCCCCACAGCCCGTGGGGCTGCGGGCTTTCCGGCGGCCGTCAGCCTCGGTGACACCGGCGCCCACGTGGCGCCGCCGCGCCAGCCTGTGAAGCATTTTCCAGTAGGGCCGCGGCTCTGGCGACAGCTCCCACGCCCAAAGAGCCAGGAGGGAAAGCCGTGCCTCGTTGGAAAGCTCTTTGGCAGCCGCTCGCGTGGCACCACAGCAAGTGGGGCTGCGGGCTTTCGGGCGGCCATCAGCCTCGGCGACACCTGTGACCACGTGGCACCCCCGCACCAGCCTGCGAAGCATTTTCCGGTAGGGCCGCGGCTCTGGCGACAGCTCCCACGCCCGAAGAGCCAGGAAGGAAAGCCATGCCTCCTTGGAAAGCTCTTTGGCAGCCGCTCGCGTGGCCCCACAGCCCGTGGGGCTGCGGGCTTTCCGGAGGCCGTCAGCCTCGGCAACACCGGTGCCCACGTGGCACCGCCAGGCCAGCCTGCGAAGCATTTTCCGGTAGGGCCGCGGCTCTGGCGACAGCTCCCACGCCCGAAGAGCCAGGAGGGAAAGCCGTGCCTCGTTGGAAAGCTCTTTGGCAGCCGCTCGCGTGGCCCCACAGCCCGTGGGGGCTGCGGGCTTTCCGGCGGCCGTCAGCCTCGGCGACACCGGCGCCCACGTGGCACGGCCGACGCCAGCCTGCGAAGCATTTTCCGGTAGGGGCCGCGGCTCTGGCGACAGCTCCCACGCCCCGAAGAGCCAGGAGGGAAAGCCGTGCCTCGTTGGAAAGCTCTTTGGCAGCCGCTGGCGTGGCCCCACAGCCCGTGGGGCTGCGGGCTTTCCTGCGGCCGTCAGCCTCGGCGACACCGGTGCCCACTTGGCGCCGCCACGCCAGCCTACGAAGCATTTTCCTGTAGGGCCGCGGCTCTGGCGACAGCTCCCACGCCCGAAGAGCCAGGAGGGAAAGCCGTGCCTCGTTGGAAAGCTCTTTGGCAGCCGCTCGCGTGGCCCCACAGCCCGTGGGGCTGCGGGCTTTCCGGCGGCCGTCAGCCTCGGCGACACCGGCGCCCACGTGGCGCGGCCACGCCAGCCTGCGAAGCATTTTCCGGTAGGGCCGCGGCTCTGGCGACAGCTCCCCACGCCCAAAGAGCCAGGAGGGAAAGCCGTGCCTCGTTGGAAAGCTCTTTGGCAGCCGCTCGCGTGGCCCCCACAGCCCGTGGGGCTGCGGGATTTCCGGCGGCCATCAGCCTCGGCGACACCGGCGCCCACGTGGCGCCGCCGCGCCAGCCTGCGAAGCATTTTCCGGTAGGGCCGCGGCTCTGGCGACAGCTCCCACGCCCGAAGAGCCAGGAGGGAAAGCCGTGCCTCGTTGGAAAGCTCTTTGGCAGCCACTCGCGTGGCACCACAGCAAGTGGGGGCTGCGGGCTTTCGGCGCGGTCATCAGCCTCGGCGACACCTGTGACCACGTGGCACCACCCCGCACCATCCTGCGAAGCATTTTCCGGTAGGGGCCGCGGCTCTGGCGACAGCTCCCACGCCCGAAGAGCCAGCTGCGAAGCATTTTCCGGTAGGGCCGCGGCTCTGGCGACAGCTCCCACGCCCGAAGAGCCAGGAAGGAAAGCCATGCCTCCTTGGAAAGCTCTTTGGCAGCCCGCTCGCGTGGCCCCACAGCCCGTGGGGCTGCGGGCTTTCCGGCGGCCGTCAGCCTCGGCGACACCGGCGCCCACGTGGCGCCGCCGCGCCAGCCTGCGAAGCATTTTCCGGTAGGGCCGCGGCTCTGGCGACAGCTCCCACGCCCGAAGAGCCAGGAGGGAAAGCCGTGCCTCCTTGGAAAACTCTTTGGCAGTCGCTCGCGTGGCCCCACAGCCCGTGGGGCTGCGGGCTTTCCGGCGGCCGTCAGCCTCGGCAACACCGGTGCCCACGTGGCACCGCCAGGCCAGCCTGCGAAGCATTTTCCGGTAGGGCCGCGGCTCTGGCGACAGCTCCCACGCCCGAAGAGCCAGGAGGGAAAGCCGTGCCTCGTTGGAAAGCTCTTTGGCAGCCGCTCGCGTGGCCCCACAGCGCGTGGGGCTGCAGGCTTTCCGGCAGCCGTCAGCCTCGGCGACACCGGTGCCCACGTGGTGCCGCCGCGCCAGCCTGCGAAGCATTTTCCGGTAGGGCCGCGGCTCTGGCGACAGCTCCCACGCCCGAAGAGCCAGGAGGGAAAGCCGTTGCCTCGTTGGAAAGCTCTTTGGCAGCCGCTCGCGTGGCCCCACAGCCCGTGGGGCTGCGGATTTCCGGCGGCCATCAGCCTCGGCGACACCGGTGCCCACGTGGCGCCGCCGCGCCAGCCTGTGAAGCATTTTCCGGTAGGGCCGCGGCTCTGGCGACAGCTCCCACGCCCGAAGAGCCAGGAGGGAAAGCCGTTGCCTCGTTGGAAAGCTCTTTGGCAGCCACTCGCGTGGCACCACAGCAAGTGGGGCTGCGGGCTTTCGGGCGGCCGTCAGCCTCGGCGACACCTGTGACCACGTGGCACCCCCGCACCAGCCTGCGAAGCATTTTCCGGTAGGGCCGCGGCTCTGGCGACAGCTCCCACGCCCGAAGAGCCAGGAGGGAAAGCCGTGCCTCGTTGGAAAGCTCTTTGGCAGCCGCTCGCGTGGCCCCACAGCCCGTGGGGCTGCGGGCTTTCCGGCGGCCGTCAGCCTCGGCGACACCGGTGCCCACGTGGCGCCGCCGCGCCAGCCTGTGAAGCATTTTCCAGTAGGGCCGCGGCTCTGGCGACAGCTCCCACGCCCAAAGAGCCAGGAGGGAAAGCCGTGCCTCGTTGGAAAGCTCTTTGGCAGCCGCTCGCGTGGCACCACAGCAAGTGGGGCTGCGGGCTTTCGGGCGGCCATCAGCCTCGGCGACACCTGTGACCACGTGGCACCCCCCGCACCAGCCTGCGAAGCATTTTTCCGGTAGGGCCGCGGCTCTGGCGACAGCTCCCACGCCCGAAGAGCCAGGAAGGAAAGCCATGCCTCCTTGGAAAGCTCTTTGGCAGCCGCTCGCGTGGCCCCACAGCCCGTGGGGCTGCGGGCTTTCCGGCGGCCGTCAGCCTCGGCGACACCGGCGCCCACGTGGCGCCGCCGCGCCAGCCTGCGAAGCATTTTCCGGTAGGGCCGCGGCTCTGGCGACAGCTCCCACACCCGAAGAGCCAGGAGGGAAAGCCGTGCCTCCTTGGAAAACTCTTTGGCAGTCGCTCGCGTGGCCCCACAGCCCGTGGGGCTGCGGGCTTTCCGGCGGCCGTCAGCCTCGGCAACACCGGTGCCCACGTGGCACCGCCAGGCCAGCCTGCGAAGCATTTTCCGGTAGGGCCGCGGCTCTGGCGACAGCTCCCACGCCCGAAGAGCCAGGAGGGAAAGCCGTGCCTCGTTGGAAAGCTCTTTGGCAGCCGCTCGCGTGGCCCCACAGCGCGTGGGGCTGCAGGCTTTAGGGCGGCCGTCAGCCTCGGTGACACCGGTGCCCACGTGGTGCCGCCGCGCAGCCTGCGAAGCATTTTCCGGTAGGGCCGCGGCTCTGGCGACAGCTCCCACGCCCGAAGAGCCAGGAGGGAAAGCCGTGCCTCGTTGGAAAGCTCTTTGGGGGCCGCTCGCGTGGCCCCACAGCCCGTGGGGCTGCGGGATTTCCGGCGGCCATCAGCCTCGGCGACACCGGTGCCCACGTGGCGCCGCCGCGCCAGCCTGTGAAGCATTTTCCGGTAGGGCCGCGGCTCTGGCGACAGCTCCCACGCCCGAAGAGCCAGGAGGGAAAGCCGTGCCTCGTTGGAAAGCTCTTTGGCAGCCACTCGCGTGGCACCACAGCAAGTGGGGCTGCGGGCTTTCGGGCGGCCGTCAGCCTCGGCGACACCTGTGACCACGTGGCACCCCCGCACCAGCCTGCGAAGCATTTTCCGGTAGGGCCGCGGCTCTGGCGACAGCTCCCACGCCCGAAGAGCCAGGAGGGAAAGCCGTGCCTCGTTGGAAAGCTCTTTGGCAGCCGCTGGCGTGGCCCCACAGCCCGTGGGGCTGCGGGCTTTCCGGCGGCCGTCAGCCTCGGCGACACCGGTGCCCCACTTGGCGCCGCCACGCCAGCCTACGAAGCATTTTCCTGTAGGGCCGCGGCTCTGGCGACAGCTCCCACGCCCGAAGAGCCAGGAGGGAAAGCCGTGCCTCGTTGGAAAGCTCTTTGGCAGCCGCTCGCGTGGCCCCACAGCCCGTGGGGCTGCGGGCTTTCCGGCGGCCGTCAGCCTCGGCGACACCGGCGCCCACGTGGCGCGGCCACGCCAGCCTGCGAAGCATTTTCCGGTAGGGCCGCGGCTCTGGCGACAGCTCCCACGCCCAAAGAGCCAGGAGGGAAAGCCGTGCCTCCTTGGAAAGCTCTTTGGCAGTCGCTTGCGTGGCCCCACAGCCCGTGGGGCTGCGGGCTTTCCGGCGGCCGTCAGCCTCGGCGACACCGGTGCCCACTTGGCGCCGCCATGCCAGCCTACGAAGCATTTTCCCGGTAGGGCCGCGGCTCTGGCGACAGCTCCCACGCCCGAAGAGCCAGGAGGGAAAGCCGTGCCTCCTTGGAAAGCTCTTTGGCAGCCACTCGCGTGGCCCCACAGCCCGTGGGGATGCGGGCTTTCCGGCAGCCGTCAGCCTTGGCGACACCGGCGCCCACGTGGCGCCGCCGCGCCAGCCTGCGAAGCATTTTCCGATAGGGCCGCAGGTCTGGCGACAGCTCCCACGCCCGAAGAGCCAGGAGGGAAAGCCGTGCCTCCTTGGAAAGCTCTTTGGCAGCCGCTCGCGTGGCCCCACAGCCCGTGGGGCTGCGGGCTTTCCGGCGGCCGTCAGCCTCGGCGACACCGGCGCCCACGTGGCGCCGCCGCGCCAGCCTGCGAAGCATTTTCCGGTAGGGCCGCGGCTCTGGCGACAGCTCCCACGCCCGAAGAGCCAGGAGGGAAAGCCGTGCCTCCTTGGAAAGCTCTTTGGCAGCCGCTCGCGTGGCCCCACAGCCCGTGGGGCTGCGGGCTTTCCGGCGGCCGTCAGCCTCGGCGACACCGGCGCCCACGTGGCGCCGCCGCGCCAGCCTGCGAAGCATTTTCCGGTAGGGCCGCGGCTCTGGCGACAGGCTCCCACGCCCGAAGAGCCAGGAGGGAAAGCCGTGCCTCGTTGGAAAGCTCTTTGGCAGCCGCTCGCGTGGCCCCACAGCCCGTGGGACTGCGGGCTTTCCGGCGGCCATCAGCCTCGGCGACACCGGCGCCCACGTGGCGCCGCCGCACCAGCCTGCGAAGCATTTTCCGGTAGGGCCGCGGCTCTGGCGACAGCTCCCACGCCCGAAGAGCCAGGAGGGAAAGCCGTGCCTCCTTGGAAAGCTCTTTGGGCAGCCGCTCGCGTGGCACCACAGCAAGTGGGGCTGCGGGCTTTCGGGCGGCCGTCAGCCTCGGCGACACCTGTGACCACGTGGCACCCCCGCACCAGCCTGCGAAGCATTTTCCGGTAGGGCCGGTGCTCTGGCGACAGCTCCCACGCCCGAAGAGCCAGGAGGGAAAGCCGTGCCTCCTTGGAAAGCTATTTGGCAGCCGCTCGCGTGGCCCCACAGCCCGTGGGGCTGCGGGCTTTCCGGCGGCCGTCAGCCTCGGCGACACCGGTGCCCACTTGGCGCCGCCACGCCAGCCTACGAAGCATTTTCCGGTAGGGCCGCGGCTCTGGCGACAGCTCCCACGCCCGAAGAGCCAGGAGGGAAAGCCGTGCTCCTTGGAAAGCTCTTTGGCAGCCGCTCGCATGGCCCCACAGCCCGTGGGGCTGCGGGCTTTCCGGCGGCCCTCAGCCTTGACGACACCAGTGCCCACGTAGCGCGGCCACGCCAGCCTGCAAAGCATTTTCCGGTAGGGCCGCGGCTCTGGCGACAGCTCCCACGCCCGAAGAGCCAGGAGGGAAAGCCGTGCCTCCTTGGAAAGCTCTTTGGCAGCCGCTCGCGTGGCACCACAGCAAGTGGGGCTGCGGGCTTTCGGGCGGCCGTCAGCCTCGGCGACACCTGTGACCACGTGGCACCCCCGCACCAGCCTGCGAAGCATTTTCCGCTAGGGCCGCGGCTCTGGCGACAGCTCCCACGCCCGAAGAGCCAGGAGGGAAAGCCGTGCCTCGTTGGAAAGCTCTTTGGCAGCCGCTCGCGTGGCCCCACAGCCCGTGGGGCTGCGGGCTTTCCGGCGGCCGTCAGCCTCGGCGACACCGGTGCCCACTTGGCGCCGCCACACCAGCCTACGAAGCATTTTCCGGTAGGGCCGCGGTTCTGGCGACAGCTCCCACGCCCGAAGAGCCAGGAGGGAAAGCCGCGCCTCCTTGGAAAGCTCTTTGGCAGCCGCTCGCGTGGCCCCACAGCCCGTGGGGCTGCGGGCTTTCGGGCGGCCGTCAGCCTCGGGGACACCGGCGCCCACGTGGCGCCGCCGCACCAGCCTGCGAAGCATTTTCCGGTAGGGCCGCGGCTCTGGCGACAGCTCCCACGCCCGAAGAGCCAGGAGGGAAAGCCGTGCCTCCTTGGAAAGCTCTTTGGCAGTCGCTTGCGTGGCCCCACAGCCCGTGGGGCTGCGGGCTTTCCGGCGGCCGTCAGCCTCGGCGACACCGGCGCCCACGTGGCGCCGCCAGGCCAGCCTACGAAGCATTTTCCGGTAGGGCCGCGGCTCTGGCGACAGCTCCCACGCCCGAAGAGCCAGGAGGGAAAGCCGTGCCTCCTTGGAAAGCTCTTTGGCAGCCGCTCGCGTGGCCCCACAGCCCATGGGGCTGCGGGCTTTCCGGCGGCCGTCAGCCTAGGCGACACCGGCGCCCACGTGGCGCCGCCGCGCCAGCCTGCGAAGCATTTTCCGGTAGGGCCGCGGCTCTGGCGACAGCTCCCACGCCCGAAGAGCCAGGAGGGAAAGCCGTGCCTCGTTGGAAAGCTCTTTGGCAGCCGCTCGCGTGGCCCCACAGCCCGTGGGGCTGCGGGCTTTCCGGCGGCCATCAGCCTCGGCGACACCGGCGCCCACGTGGCGCTGCCGCGCCAGCCTGCGAAGCATTTTCCGGTAGGGCCGCGGCTCTGGCGACAGCTCCCACGCCCGAAGAGCCAGGAGGGAAAGCCGTGCCTCGTTGGAAAGCTCTTTGGCAGCCGCTCGCGTGGCACCACAGCAAGTGGGGCTGCGGGCTTTCCGGCGGCCGTCAGCCTCGGCAACACCGGTGCCCACGTGGCACCGCCAGGCCAGCCTGTGAAGCATTTTCCGGTAGGGCCGCGGCTCTGGCGACAGCTCCCACGCCCGAAGAGCCAGGAAGGAAAGCCGTGTCTCCTTGGAAAGCTCTTTGGCAGCCGCTCGCGTGGCCCCACAGCCCATGGGGCTGCGGGATTTCTGGCGGCCGTCAGCCTCGGTGACACCTGCGACCACGTGTCGCCGCCGCGCCAGCCTGCGAAGCATTTTCCGGTAGGGCCGCGGCTCTGGCGACAGCTCCCACACCCGAAGAGCCAGGAGGGAAAGCCGTGCCTCCTTGGAAAGCTCTTTGGCAGCCGCTCGCGTGGGCCCCACAGCCCGTGGGGCTTCGGGCTTTCTGGCGGCCGTCAGCCTCGGTGACACCGGCGCCCACGTGGCGCCGCCGCGCCAGCCTGTGAAGCATTTTCCGGTAGGGCCGCGGCTCTGGCGACAGCTCCCACGCCCGAAGAGCCAGGAGGGAAAGCCGTGCCTCGTTGGAAAGCTCTTTGGCAGCCGCTCGCGTGGCACCACAGCAAGTGGGGCTGCGGGCTTTCGGGCGGCCCTCAGCCTCGGCGACACCTGTGACCACGTCGCACCCCCGCACCAGCCTGCGAAGCATTTTCCGGTAGGGCCGCGGCTCTGGCGACAGCTCCCACGCCCGAAGAGCCAGGAAGGAAAGCCGTGCCTCCTTGGAAAGCTCTTTGGCAGCCGCTCGCGTGGCCCCACAGCCCGTGGGGCTGCGGGATTTCCGGGGGCCGTCAGCCTCGGCGACACCGGCGCCCACGTGGCGCCGCCGCGCCAGCCTGCGAAGCATTTTCCGGTAGGGCCGCGGCTCTGGCGACAGCTCCCACGCCCGAAGAGCCAGGAGGGAAAGCCGTGCCTCCTTGGAAAGCTCTTTGGCAGTCGCTCACGTGGCCCCACAGCCCGTGGGGCTGCGGGCTTTCCGGCGGCCGTCAGCCTCGGCGACACCGGTGCCCACGTGGCACCGCCAGGCCAGCCTGCGAAGCATTTTCCGGTAGGGCCGCGGCTCTGGCGACAGCTCCCACGCCCGAAGAGCCAGGAGGGAAAGCCGTGCCTCCTTGGAAAGCTCTTTGGCAGCCGCTCGCGTGGCACCACAGCAAGTGGGGCTGCGGGCTTTCGGGCGGCCGTCAGCCTCGGCGACACCTGTGACCACGTGGCACCCCCACACCAGCCTGCGAAGCATTTTCCGGTAGGGCCGCGGCTCTGGCGACAGCTCCCACGCCCGAAGAGCCAGGAGGGAAAGCCGTGCCTCGTTGGAAAGCTCTTTGGCAGCCGCTGGCGTGGCCCCACAGCCCGTGGGGCTGCGGGCTTTCCTGCGGCCGTCAGCCTCGGCGACACCGGTGCCCACTTGGCGCCGCCACGCCAGCCTACGAAGCATTTTCCTGTAGGGCCGCGGCTCTGGCGACAGCTCCCACGCCCGAAGAGCCAGGAGGGAAAGCCGTGCCTCGTTGGAAAGCTCTTTGGCAGCCGCTCGCGTGGCCCCACAGCCCGTGGGGCTGCGGGCTTTCCGGCGGCCGTCAGCCTCGGCGACACCGGCGCCCACGTGGCGCGGCCACGCCAGCCTGCGAAGCATTTTCCGGTAGGGCCGCGGCTCTGGCGACAGCTCCCACGCCCAAAGAGCCAGGAGGGAAAGCCGTGCCTCGTTGGAAAGCTCTTTGGCAGCCGCTCGCGTGGCCCCACAGCCCGTGGGGCTGCGGGATTTCCGGCGGCCATCAGCCTCGGCGACACCGGCGCCCACGTGGCGCCGCCGCGCCAGCCTGCGAAGCATTTTCCGGTAGGGCCGCGGCTCTGGCGACAGCTCCCACGCCCGAAGAGCCAGGAGGGAAAGCCGTGCCTCGTTGGAAAGCTCTTTGGCAGCCACTCGCGTGGCACCACAGCAAGTGGGGCTGCGGGCTTTCGGGCGGTCATCAGCCTCGGCGACACCTGTGACCACGTGGCACCCCCGCACCAGCCTGCGAAGCATTTTCCGGTAGGGCCGCGGCTCTGGCGACAGCTCCCACGCCCGAAGAGCCAGGAAGGAAAGCCATGCCTCCTTGGAAAGCTCTTTGGCAGCCGCTCGCGTGGCCCCACAGCCCGTGGGGCTGCGGGCTTTCCGGCGGCCGTCAGCCTCGGCGACACCGGCGCCCACGTGGCGCCGCCGCGCCAGCCTGCGAAGCATTTTCCGGTAGGGCCGCGGCTCTGGCGACAGCTCCCACGCCCGAAGAGCCAGGAGGGAAAGCCGTGCCTCCTTGGAAAACTCTTTGGCAGTCGCTCGCGTGGCCCCACAGCCCGTGGGGCTGCGGGCTTTCCGGCGGCCGTCAGCCTCGGCAACACCGGTGCCCACGTGGCACCGCCAGGCCAGCCTGCGAAGCATTTTCCGGTAGGGCCGCGGCTCTGGCGACAGCTCCCACGCCCGAAGAGCCAGGAGGGAAAGCCGTGCCTCGTTGGAAAGCTCTTTGGCAGCCGCTCGCGTGGCCCCACAGCCCGTGGGGCTGCAGGCTTTCCGGCAGCCGTCAGCCTCGGCGACACCGGTGCCCACGTGGTGCCGCCGCGCCAGCCTGCGAAGCATTTTCCGGTAGGGCCGCGGCTCTGGCGACAGCTCCCACGCCCGAAGAGCCAGGAGGGAAAGCCGTGCCTCGTTGGAAAGCTCTTTGGCAGCCGCTCGCGTGGCCCCACAGCCCGTGGGGCTGCGGGATTTCCGGCGGCCGTCAGCCTCGGCGACACCGGTGCCCACGTGGCGCCGCCGCGCCAGCCTGTGAAGCATTTTCCGGTAGGGCCGCGGCTCTGGCGACAGCTCCCACGCCCGAAGAGCCAGGAGGGAAAGCCGTGCCTCGTTGGAAAGCTCTTTGGCAGCCACTCGCGTGGCACCACAGCAAGTGGGGCTGCGGGCTTTCGGGCGGCCGTCAGCCTCGGCGACACCTGTGACCACGTGGCACCCCCGCACCAGCCTGCGAAGCATTTTCCGGTAGGGCCGCGGCTCTGGCGACAGCTCCCACGCCCGAAGAGCCAGGAGGGAAAGCCGTGCCTCGTTGGAAAGCTCTTTGGCAGCCGCTCGCGTGGCCCCACAGCCCGTGGGGCTGCGGGCTTTCCGGCGGCCGTCAGCCTCGGCGACACCGGTGCCCACGTGGCGCCGCCGCGCCAGCCTGTGAAGCATTTTCCAGTAGGGCCGCGGCTCTGGCGACAGCTCCCACGCCCAAAGAGCCAGGAGGGAAAGCCGTGCCTCGTTGGAAAGCTCTTTGGCAGCCGCTCGCGTGGCACCACAGCAAGTGGGGCTGCGGGCTTTCGGGCGGCCATCAGCCTCGGCGACACCTGTGACCACGTGGCACCCCCCGCACCAGCCTGCGAAGCATTTTCCGGTAGGGCCACGGCTCTGGCGACAGCTCCCACGCCCGAAGAGCCAGGAAGGAAAGCCATGCCTCCTTGGAAAGCTCTTTGGCAGCCGCTCGCGTGGCCCCACAGCCCGTGGGGCTGCGGGCTTTCCGGCGGCCGTCAGCCTCGGCGACACCGGCGCCCACGTGGCGCCGCCGCGCCAGCCTGCGAAGCATTTTCCGGTAGTGCCGCGGCTCTGGCGACAGCTCCCACGCCCGAAGAGCCAGGAGGGAAAGCCGTGCCTCCTTGGAAAACTCTTTGGCAGTCGCTCGCGTGGCCCCACAGCCCGTGGGGCTGCGGGCTTTCCGGCGGCCGTCAGCCTCGGCAACACCGGTGCCTACGTGGCACCGCCAGGCCAGCCTGCGAAGCATTTTCCGGTAGGGCCGCGGCTCTGGCGACAGCTCCCACGCCCGAAGAGCCAGGAGGGAAAGCCGTGCCTCCTTGGAAAGCTCTTTGGCAGCCGCTCGCGTGGCCCCACAGCGCGTGGGGCTGCAGGCTTTCCGGCGGCCGTCAGCCTCGGCGACACCTGTGACCACGTGGCACCCCCGCACCAGCCTGCGAAGCATTTTCCGGTAGGGCCGCGGCTCTGGCGACAGCTCCCACGCCCGAAGAGCCGGGAGGGAAAGCCGTGCCTCCTTGGAAAGCTCTTTGGCAGTCGCTTGCGTGGCCCCACAGCCCGTGGGGCTGCGGGCTTTCGGGCGGCCGTCAGCCTCGGCGACACCGGCGCCCACGTGGCGCCGCCACGCCAGCCTACGAAGCATTTTCCGGTAGGGCCGCGGCTCTGGCGACAGCTCCCACGCCCGAAGAGCCAGGAGGGAAAGCCATGCCTCCTTGGAAAGCTCTTTGGCAGCCGCTCGCGTGGCCCCACAGCCCGTGGGGCTGCGGGCTTTCCGGCGGCCGTCAGCCTAGGCGACACCGGCGCCCACGTGGCGCCGCCGCGCCAGCCTGCGAAGCATTTTCCGGTAGGGCCGCGGCTCTGGCGACAGCTCCCACGCCCGAAGAGCCAGGAGGGAAAGCCGTGCCTCGTTGGAAAGCTCTTTGGCAGCCGCTCGCGTGGCCCCACAGCCCGTGGGGCTGCGGGCTTTCCGGCGGCCGTCAGCCTCGGCGACACCGGCGCCCACGTGGCGCCGCCGCACCAGCCTGCGAAGCATTTTCCGGTAGGGCCGCGGCTCTGGCGACAGCTCCCACGCCCGAAGAGCCAGGAGGGAAAGCCGTGCCTCGTTGGAAAGCTCTTTGGCAGCCGCTCGCGTGGCCCCACAGCCCGTGGGGCTGCGGGCTTTCCGGCGGCCATCAGCCTCGGCGACACCGGCGCCCACGTGGCGCCGCCGCGCCAGCCTGCGAAGCATTTTCCGGTAGGGCCGCAGGTCTGGCGACAGCTCCCACGCCCGAAGAGCCAGGAGGGAAAGCCGTGCCTCGTTGGAAAGCTCTTTGGCAGCCGCTCGCGTGGCACCACAGCAAGTGGGGCTGCGGGCTTTCCGGCGGCCGTCAGCCTCGGCAACACCGGTGCCCACGTGGCACCGCCAGGCCAGCCTGTGAAGCATTTTCCGGTAGGGCCGCGGCTCTGGCGACAGCTCCCACGCCCGAAGAGCCAGGAGGGAAAGCCGTGCCTCGTTGGAAAGCTTTTTGGCAGCCGCCCGCGTGGCCCCACAGCCCGTGGGGCTGCGGGCTTTCCAGCAGCCATCAGCCTCGGGGACACCGGCGCCCACGTGGCGCCGCCGCACCAGCCTGCGAAGCATTTTCCAGTAGGGCCACGGCTCTGGCGACAGCTCCCACGCCCGAAGAGCCAGGAGGGAAAGCCGTGCTTCCTTGGAAAGCTCTTTGGCAGCCGCTCGCGTGGCCCCACAGCCCGTGGGGCTGCGGGCTTTCCGGCGGCCGTCAGCCTCGGCGACACCGGCGCCCAAGTGGCGCCGCCGCGCCAGCCTGTGAAGCATTTTCCGGTAGGGCCGCGGCTCTGGCGACAGCTCCCACGCCCGAAGAGCCAGGAGGGAAAGCCGTGCCTCGTTGGAAAGCTCTTTGGCAGCCGCTCGCGTGGCACCACAGCAAGTGGGGCTGCGGGCTTTCGGGCGGCCGTCAGCCTCGGCGACACCTGTGACCACGTGGCACCCCCGCACCAGCCTGCGAAGCATTTTCCGGTAGGGCCGCGGCTCTGGCGACAGCTCCCACGCCCGAAGAGCCAGGAAGGAAAGCCGTGTCTCCTTGGAAAGCTCTTTGGCAGCCGCTCGCGTGGCCCCACAGCCCATGGGGCTGCGGGATTTCAGGCGGCCGTCAGCCTCGGTGACACCTGCGACCACGTGTCGCCGCCGCGCCAGCCTGCGAAGCATTTTCCGGTAGGGCCGCGGCTCTGGCGACAGCTCCCACACCCGAAGAGCCAGGAGGGAAAGCCGTGCCTCCTTGGAAAGCTCTTTGGCAGCCGCTCGCGTGGCCCCACAGCCCGTGGGGCTTCGGGCTTTCCGGCGGCCGTCAGCCTCGGTGACACCGGCGCCCACGTGGCGCCGCCGCGCCAGCCTGTGAAGCATTTTCCGGTAGGGCCGCGGCTCTGGCGACAGCTCCCACGCCCGAAGAGCCAGGAGGGAAAGCCGTGCCTCCTTGGAAAGCTCTTTGGCAGCCGCTCGCGTGGCACCACAGCAAGTGGGGCTGCGGGCTTTCGGGCGGCCGTCAGCCTCGGCGACACCTGTGACCACGTGGCACCCCCGCACCAGCCTGCGAAGCATTTTCCGGTAGGGCCGCGGCTCTGGCGACAGCTCCCACGCCCGAAGAGCCAGGAGGGAAAGCCGTGCCTCCTTGGAAAGCTCTTTGGCAGCCGCTCGCGTGGCCCCACAGCCCGTGGGGCTGCGGGATTTCCGGGGGCCGTCAGCCTCGGCGACACCGGCGCCCACGTGGCGCCGCCGCGCCAGCCTGCGAAGCATTTTCCGGTAGGGCCGCGGCTCTGGCGACAGCTCCCACGCCCGAAGAGCCAGGAGGGAAAGCCGTGCCTCCTTGGAAAGCTCTTTGGCAGTCGCTCGCGTGGCCCCACAGCCCGTGGGGCTGCGGGCTTTCCGGCGGCCGTCAGCCTCGGCGACACCGGTGCCCACGTGGCACCGCCAGGCCAGCCTGCGAAGCATTTTCCGGTAGGGCCGCGGCTCTGGCGACAGCTCCCACGCCCGAAGAGCCAGGAGGGAAAGCCGTGCCTCCTTGGAAAGCTCTTTGGCAGTCGCTCGCGTGGCCCCACAGCCCGTGGGGCTGCGGGCTTTCCGGCGGCCGTCAGCCTCGGCGACACCGGTGCCCACGTGGCACCGCCAGGCCAGCCTGCGAAGCATTTTCCGGTAGGGCCGCGGCTCTGGCGACAGCTCCCACGCCCGAAGAGCCAGGAGGGAAAGCCGTGCCTCCTTGGAAAGCTCTTTGGCAGCCGCTCGCGTGGCACCACAGCAAGTGGGGCTGCGGGCTTTCGGGCGGCCGTCAGCCTCGGCGACACCTGTGACCACGTGGCACCCCCGCACCAGCCTGCGAAGCATTTTCCGGTAGGGCCGCGGCTCTGGCGACAGCTCCCACGCCCGAAGAGCCAGGAGGGAAAGCCGTGCCTCGTTGGAAAGCTCTTTGGCAGCCGCTGGCGTGGCCCCACAGCCCGTGGGGCTGCGGGCTTTCCTGCGGCCGTCAGCCTCGGCGACACCGGTGCCCACTTGGCGCCGCCACGCCAGCCTACGAAGCATTTTCCGGTAGGGCCGCGGCTCTGGCGACAGCTCCCACGCCCGAAGAGCCAGGAGGGAAAGCCGTGCCTCGTTGGAAAGCTCTTTGGCAGCCGCTCGCGTGGCCCCACAGCCCGTGGGGCTGCGGGCTTTCCGGCGGCCGTCAGCCTCGGCGACACCGGCGCCCACGTGGCGCGGCCACGCCAGCCTGCGAAGCATTTTCCGGTAGGGCCGCGGCTCTGGCGACAGCTCCCACGCCCAAAGAGCCAGGAGGGAAAGCCGTGCCTCGTTGGAAAGCTCTTTGGCAGCCGCTCGCGTGGCCCCACAGCCCGTGGGGCTGCGGGATTTCCGGCGGCCATCAGCCTCGGCGACACCGGCGCCCACGTGGCGCCGCCGCGCCAGCCTGCGAAGCATTTTCCGGTAGGGCCGCGGCTCTGGCGACAGCTCCCACGCCCGAAGAGCCAGGAGGGAAAGCCGTGCCTCGTTGGAAAGCTCTTTGGCAGCCACTCGCGTGGCACCACAGCAAGTGGGGCTGCGGGCTTTCGGGCGGTCATCAGCCTCGGCGACACCTGTGACCACGTGGCACCCCCGCACCAGCCTGCGAAGCATTTTCCGGTAGGGCCGCGGCTCTGGCGACAGCTCCCACGCCCGAAGAGCCAGGAAGGAAAGCCATGCCTCCTTGGAAAGCTCTTTGGCAGCCGCTCGCGTGGCCCCACAGCCCGTGGGGCTGCGGGCTTTCCGGCGGCCGTCAGCCTCGGCGACACCGGCGCCCACGTGGCGCCGCCGCGCCAGCCTGCGAAGCATTTTCCGGTAGGGCCGCGGCTCTGGCGACAGCTCCCACGCCCGAAGAGCCAGGAGGGAAAGCCGTGCCTCCTTGGAAAACTCTTTGGCAGTCGCTCGCGTGGCCCCACAGCCCGTGGGGCTGCGGGCTTTCCGGCGGCCGTCAGCCTCGGCAACACCGGTGCCCACGTGGCACCGCCAGGCCAGCCTGCGAAGCATTTTCCGGTAGGGCCGCGGCTCTGGCGACAGCTCCCACGCCCGAAGAGCCAGGAGGGAAAGCCGTGCCTCGTTGGAAAGCTCTTTGGCAGCCGCTCGCGTGGCCCCACAGCGCGTGGGGCTGCAGGCTTTCCGGCAGCCGTCAGCCTCGGCGACACCGGTGCCCACGTGGTGCCGCCGCGCCAGCCTGCGAAGCATTTTCCGGTAGGGCCGCGGCTCTGGCGACAGCTCCCACGCCCGAAGAGCCAGGAGGGAAAGCCGTGCCTCGTTGGAAAGCTCTTTGGCAGCCGCTCGCGTGGCCCCACAGCCCGTGGGGCTGCGGGATTTCCGGCGGCCATCAGCCTCGGCGACACCGGTGCCCACGTGGCGCCGCCGCGCCAGCCTGTGAAGCATTTTCCGGTAGGGCCGCGGCTCTGGCGACAGCTCCCACGCCCGAAGAGCCAGGAGGGAAAGCCGTGCCTCGTTGGAAAGCTCTTTGGCAGCCACTCGCGTGGCACCACAGCAAGTGGGGCTGCGCGCTTTCGGGCGGCCGTCAGCCTCGGCGACACCTGTGACCACGTGGCACCCCCGCACCAGCCTGCGAAGCATTTTCCGGTAGGGCCGCGGCTCTGGCGACAGCTCCCACGCCCGAAGAGCCAGGAGGGAAAGCCGTGCCTCGTTGGAAAGCTCTTTGGCAGCCGCTCGCGTGGCCCCACAGCCCGTGGGGCTGCGGGCTTTCCGGCGGCCGTCAGCCTCGGCGACACCGGTGCCCACGTGGCGCCGCCGCGCCAGCCTGTGAAGCATTTTCCAGTAGGGCCGCGGCTCTGGCGACAGCTCCCACGCCCGAAGAGCCAGGAGGGAAAGCCGTGCCTCCTTGGAAAGCTCTTTGGCAGCCGCTCGCGTGGCACCACAGCAAGTGGGGCTGCGGGCTTTCGGGCGGCCATCAGCCTCGGCGACACCTGTGACCACGTGGCACCCCCGCACCAGCCTGCGAAGCATTTTCCGGTAGGGCCGCGGCTCTGGCGACAGCTCCCACGCCCGAAGAGCCAGGAAGGAAAGCCATGCCTCCTTGGAAAGCTCTTTGGCAGCCGCTCGCGTGGCCCCACAGCCCGTGGGGCTGCGGGCTTTCCGGCGGCCGTCAGCCTCGGCGACACCGGCGCCCACGTGGCGCCGCCGCGCCAGCCTGCGAAGCATTTTCCGGTAGGGCCGCGGCTCTGGCGACAGCTCCCACGCCCGAAGAGCCAGGAGGGAAAGCCGTGCCTCCTTGGAAAACTCTTTGGCAGTCGCTCGCGTGGCCCCACAGCCCGTGGGGCTGCGGGCTTTCCGGCGGCCGTCAGCCTCGGCAACACCGGTGCCCACGTGGCACCGCCAGGCCAGCCTGCGAAGCATTTTCCGGTAGGGCCGCGGCTCTGGCGACAGCTCCCACGCCCGAAGAGCCAGGAGGGAAAGCCGTGCCTCGTTGGAAAGCTCTTTGGCAGCCGCTCGCGTGGCCCCACAGCGCGTGGGGCTGCAGGCTTTCCGGCGGCCGTCAGCCTCGGCGACACCTGTGACCACGTGGCACCCCCGCACCAGCCTGCGAAGCATTTTCCGGTAGGGCCGCGGCTCTGGCGACAGCTCCCACGCCCGAAGAGCCAGGAGGGAAAGCCGTGCCTCCTTGGAAAGCTCTTTGGCAGTCGCTTGCGTGGCCCCACAGCCCGTGGGGCTGCGGGCTTTCGGGCGGCCGTCAGCCTCGGCGACACCGGCGCCCACGTGGCGCCGCCACGCCAGCCTACGAAGCATTTTCCGGTAGGGCCGCGGCTCTGGCGACAGCTCCCACGCCCGAAGAGCCAGGAGGGAAAGCCGTGCCTCCTTGGAAAGCTCTTTGGCAGCCGCTCGCGTGGCCCCACAGCCCGTGGGGCTGCGGGCTTTCCGGCGGCCGTCAGCCTAGGCGACACCGGCGCCCACGTGGCGCCGCCGCGCCAGCCTGCGAAGCATTTTCCAGTAGGGCCGCGGCTCTGGCGACAGCTCCCACGCCCGAAGAGCCAGGAGGGAAAGCCGTGCCTCGTTGGAAAGCTCTTTGGCAGCCGCTCGCGTGGCCCCACAGCCCGTGGGGCTGCGGGCTTTCCGGCGGCCGTCAGCCTCGGCGACACCGGCGCCCACGTGGCGCCGCCGCGCCAGCCTGCGAAGCATTTTCCGGTAGGGCCGCGGCTCTGGCGACAGCTCCCACGCCCGAAGAGCCAGGAGGGAAAGCCGTGCCTCGTTGGAAAGCTCTTTGGCAGCCGCTCGCGTGGCCCCACAGCCCGTGGGGCTGCGGGCTTTCCGGCGGCCATCAGCCTCGGCGACACCGGCGCCCACGTGGCGCCGCCGCGCCAGCCTGCGAAGCATTTTCCGGTAGGGCCGCAGGTCTGGCGACAGCTCCCACGCCCGAAGAGCCAGGAGGGAAAGCCGTGCCTCGTTGGAAAGCTCTTTGGCAGCCGCTCGCGTGGCACCACAGCAAGTGGGGCTGCGGGCTTTCCGGCGGCCGTCAGCCTCGGCAACACCGGTGCCCACGTGGCACCGCCAGGCCAGCCTGTGAAGCATTTTCCGGTAGGGCCGCGGCTCTGGCGACAGCTCCCACGCCCGAAGAGCCAGGAGGGAAAGCCGTGCCTCGTTGGAAAGCTTTTTGGCAGCCGCCCGCGTGGCCCCACAGCCCGTGGGGCTGCGGGCTTTCCAGCAGCCATCAGCCTCGGGGACACCGGCGCCCACGTGGCGCCGCCGCACCAGCCTGCGAAGCATTTTCCAGTAGGGCCACGGCTCTGGCGACAGCTCCCACGCCCGAAGAGCCAGGAGGGAAAGCCGTGCCTCCTTGGAAAGCTCTTTGGCAGCCGCTCGCGTGGCCCCACAGCCCGTGGGGCTGCGGGCTTTCCGGCGGCCGTCAGCCTCGGCGACACCGGCGCCCAAGTGGCGCCGCCGCGCCAGCCTGTGAAGCATTTTCCGGTAGGGCCGCGGCTCTGGCGACAGCTCCCACGCCCGAAGAGCCAGGAGGGAAAGCCGTGCCTCGTTGGAAAGCTCTTTGGCAGCCGCTCGCGTGGCACCACAGCAAGTGGGGCTGCGGGCTTTCGGGCGGCCGTCAGCCTCGGCGACACCTGTGACCACGTGGCACCCCCGCACCAGCCTGCGAAGCATTTTCCGGTAGGGCCGCGGCTCTGGCGACAGCTCCCACGCCCGAAGAGCCAGGAAGGAAAGCCGTGTCTCCTTGGAAAGCTCTTTGGCAGCCGCTCGCGTGGCCCCACAGCCCGTGGGGCTTCGGGCTTTCCGGCGGCCGTCAGCCTCGGTGACACCGGCGCCCACGTGGCGCCGCCGCGCCAGCCTGTGAAGCATTTTCCGGTAGGGCCGCGGCTCTGGCGACAGCTCCCACGCCCGAAGAGCCAGGAGGGAAAGCCGTGCCTCCTTGGAAAGCTCTTTGGCAGTCGCTTGCGTGGCCCCACAGCCCGTGGGGCTGCGGGCTTTCGGGCGGCCGTCAGCCTCGGCGACACCGGCGCCCACGTGGCGCCGCCACGCCAGCCTACGAAGCATTTTCCGGTAGGGCCGCGGCTCTGGCGACAGCTCCCACGCCCGAAGAGCCAGGAGGGAAAGCCGTGCCTCCTTGGAAAGCTCTTTGGCAGCCGCTCGCGTGGCCCCACAGCCCGTGGGGCTGCGGGCTTTCCGGCGGCCGTCAGCCTCGGCGACACCGGCGCCCACGTGGCGCCGCCGCGCCAGCCTGCGAAGCATTTTCCGGTAGGGCCGCGGCTCTGGCGACAGCTCCCACGCCCGAAGAGCCAGGAGGGAAAGCCGTGCCTCGTTGGAAAGCTCTTTGGCAGCCGCTCGCGTGGCCCCACAGCCCGTGGGGCTGCGGGCTTTCCGGCGGCCATCAGCCTCGGCGACACCGGCGCCCACGTGGCGCCGCCGCGCCAGCCTGCGAAGCATTTTCCGGTAGGGCCGCAGGTCTGGCGACAGCTCCCACGCCCGAAGAGCCAGGAGGGAAAGCCGTGCCTCGTTGGAAAGCTCTTTGGCAGCCGCTCGCGTGGCACCACAGCAAGTGGGGCTGCGGGCTTTCCGGCGGCCGTCAGCCTCGGCAACACCGGTGCCCACGTGGCACCGCCAGGCCAGCCTGTGAAGCATTTTCCGGTAGGGCCGCGGCTCTGGCGACAGCTCCCACGCCCGAAGAGCCAGGAGGGAAAGCCGTGCCTCGTTGGAAAGCTTTTTGGCAGCCGCCCGCGTGGCCCCACAGCCCGTGGGGCTGCGGGCTTTCCAGCAGCCATCAGCCTCGGGGACACCGGCGCCCACGTGGCGCCGCCGCACCAGCCTGCGAAGCATTTTCCAGTAGGGCCACGGCTCTGGCGACAGCTCCCACGCCCGAAGAGCCAGGAGGGAAAGCCGTGCCTCCTTGGAAAGCTCTTTGGCAGCCGCTCGCGTGGCCCCACAGCCCGTGGGGCTGCGGGCTTTCCGGCGGCCGTCAGCCTCGGCGACACCGGCGCCCAAGTGGCGCCGCCGCGCCAGCCTGTGAAGCATTTTCCGGTAGGGCCGCGGCTCTGGCGACAGCTCCCACGCCCGAAGAGCCAGGAGGGAAAGCCGTGCCTCGTTGGAAAGCTCTTTGGCAGCCGCTCGCGTGGCACCACAGCAAGTGGGGCTGCGGGCTTTCGGGCGGCCGTCAGCCTCGGCGACACCTGTGACCACGTGGCACCCCCGCACCAGCCTGCGAAGCATTTTCCGGTAGGGCCGCGGCTCTGGCGACAGCTCCCACGCCCGAAGAGCCAGGAAGGAAAGCCGTGTCTCCTTGGAAAGCTCTTTGGCAGCCGCTCGCGTGGCCCCACAGCCCATGGGGCTGCGGGATTTCTGGCGGCCGTCAGCCTCGGTGACACCTGCGACCACGTGTCGCCGCCGCGCCAGCCTGCGAAGCATTTTCCGGTAGGGCCGCGGCTCTGGCGACAGCTCCCACACCCGAAGAGCCAGGAGGGAAAGCCGTGCCTCCTTGGAAAGCTCTTTGGCAGCCGCTCGCGTGGCCCCACAGCCCGTGGGGCTTCGGGCTTTCCGGCGGCCGTCAGCCTCGGTGACACCGGCGCCCACGTGGCGCCGCCGCGCCAGCCTGTGAAGCATTTTCCGGTAGGGCCGCGGCTCTGGCGACAGCTCCCACGCCCGAAGAGCCAGGAGGGAAAGCCGTGCCTCGTTGGAAAGCTCTTTGGCAGCCGCTCGCGTGGCACCACAGCAAGTGGGGCTGCGGGCTTTCGGGCGGCCCTCAGCCTCGGCGACACCTGTGACCACGTCGCACCCCCGCACCAGCCTGCGAAGCATTTTCCGGTAGGGCCGCGGCTCTGGCGACAGCTCCCACGCCCGAAGAGCCAGGAAGGAAAGCCGTGCCTCCTTGGAAAGCTCTTTGGCAGCCGCTCGCGTGGCCCCACAGCCCGTGGGGCTGCGGGATTTCCGGGGGCCGTCAGCCTCGGCGACACCGGCGCCCACGTGGCGCCGCCGCGCCAGCCTGCGAAGCATTTTCCGGTAGGGCCGCGGCTCTGGCGACAGCTCCCACGCCCGAAGAGCCAGGAGGGAAAGCCGTGCCTCCTTGGAAAGCTCTTTGGCAGTCGCTCGCGTGGCCCCACAGCCCGTGGGGCTGCGGGCTTTCCGGCGGCCGTCAGCCTCGGCGACACCGGTGCCCACGTGGCACCGCCAGGCCAGCCTGCGAAGCATTTTCCGGTAGGGCCGCGGCTCTGGCGACAGCTCCCACGCCCGAAGAGCCAGGAGGGAAAGCCGTGCCTCCTTGGAAAGCTCTTTGGCAGCCGCTCGCGTGGCACCACAGCAAGTGGGGCTGCGGGCTTTCGGGCGGCCGTCAGCCTCGGCGACACCTGTGACCACGTGGCACCCCCGCACCAGCCTGCGAAGCATTTTCCGGTAGGGCCGCGGCTCTGGCGACAGCTCCCACGCCCGAAGAGCCAGGAGGGAAAGCCGTGCCTCCTTGGAAAGCTCTTTGGCAGCCGCTCGCGTGGCCCCACAGCCCGTGGGGCTGCGGGCTTTCCGGCGGCCGTCAGCCTCGGCGACACCGGCGCCCACGTGGCGCCGCCGCACCAGCCTGCGAAGCATTTTCCGGTAGGGCCGCGGCTCTGGCGACAGCTCCCACGCCCGAAGAGCCAGGAGGGAAAGCCGTGCCTCCTTGGAAAGCTCTTTGGCAGTCGCTTGCGTGGCCCCACAGCCCGTGGGGCTGCGGGCTTTCCGGCGGCCGTCAGCCTCGGCGACACCGGTGCCCACTTGGCGCCGCCATGCCAGCCTACGAAGCATTTTCCGGTAGGGCCGCGGCTCTGGCGACAGCTCCCACGCCCGAAGAGCCAGGAGGGAAAGCCGTGCCTCCTTGGAAAGCTCTTTGGCAGCCGCTCGCGTGGCCCCACAGCCCGTGGGGCTGCGGGCTTTCCGGCGGCCGTCAGCCTCGGCGACACCGGCGCCCACGTGGCGCCGCCGCGCCAGCCTGCGAAGCATTTTCCGGTAGGGCCGCGGCTCTGGCGACAGCTCCCACGCCCGAAGAGCCAGGAGGGAAAGCCGTGCCTCGTTGGAAAGCTCTTTGGCAGCCGCTCGCGTGGCCCCACAGCCCGTGGGGCTGCGGGCTTTCCGGCGGCCGTCAGCCTCGGCGACACCGGCGCCCACGTGGCGCCGCCGCGCCAGCCTGCGAAGCATTTTCCGGTAGGGCCGCGGCTCTGGCGACAGCTCCCACGCCCGAAGAGCCAGGAGGGAAAGCCGTGCCTCGTTGGAAAGCTCTTTGGCAGCCGCTCGCGTGGCCCCACAGCCCGTGGGGCTGCGGGCTTTCCGGCGGCCATCAGCCTCGGCGACACTGGCGCCCACGTGGCGCCGCCGCGCCAGCCTGCGAAGCATTTTCCGGTAGGGCCGTGGCTCTGGCGACAGCTCCCACGCCCGAAGAGCCAGGAGGGAAAGCCGTGCCTCGTTGGAAAGCTCTTTGGCAGCCGCTCGCGTGGCACCACAGCAAGTGGGGCTGCGGGCTTTCCGGCGGCCGTCAGCCTCGGCGACACCGGTGCCCACTTGGCGCCGACACGCCAGCCTGTGAAGCATTTTCCGGTAGGGCCGCGGCTCTGGCGACAGCTCCCACGCCCGAAGAGCCAGGAGGGAAAGCCGTGCCTCGTTGGAAAGCTCTTTGGCAGCCGCCCGCGTGGCCCCACAGCCCGTGGGGCTGCGGGCTTTCCAGCAGCCATCAGCCTCGGGGACACCGGCGCCCACGTGGCGCCGCCGCACCAGCCTGCGAAGCATTTTCCAGTAGGGCCACGGCTCTGGCGACAGCTCCCACGCCCGAAGAGCCAGGAGGGAAAGCCGTGCCTCCTTGGAAAGCTCTTTGGCAGCCGCTCGCGTGGCCCCACAGCCCGTGGGGCTGCGGGATTTCCGGCGGCCGTCAGCCTCGGCGACACCGGCGCCCAAGTGGCGCCGCCGCGCCAGCCTGTGAAGCATTTTCCGGTAGGGCCGCGGCTCTGGCGACAGCTCCCACGCCCGAAGAGCCAGGAGGGAAAGCCGTGCCTCCTTGGAAAGCTCTTTGGCAGCCGCTCGCGTGGCACCACAGCAAGTGGGGCTGCGGGCTTTCGGGCGGCCGTCAGCCTCGGCGACACCTGCGACCACGTGTCGCCGCCGCGCCAGCCTGCGAAGCATTTTCCGGTAGGGCCGCGGCTCTGGCGACAGCTCCCACGCCCGAAGAGCCAGGAGGGAAAGCCGTGCCTCGTTAGAAAGCTCTTTGGCAGCCGCTCGCGTGGCCCCACAGCCCGTGGGGCTTCGGGCTTTCCGGCGGCCGTCAGCCTCGGTGACACCGGCGCCCACGTGGCGCCGCCGCGCCAGCCTGTGAAGCATTTTCCGGTAGGGCCGCGGCTCTGGCGACAGCTCCCACGCCCGAAGAGCCAGGAGGGAAAGCCGTGCCTCGTTGGAAAGCTCTTTGGCAGCCGCTCGCGTGGCACCACAGCAAGTGGGGCTGCGGGCTTTCGGGCGGCCGTCAGCCTCGGCGACACCTGTGACCACGTCGCACCCCCGCACCTGCCTGCGAAGCATTTTCCGGTAGGGCCGCGGCTCTGGCGACAGCTCCCACGCCCGAAGAGCCAGGAAGGAAAGCCGTGCCTCCTTGGAAAGCTCTTTGGCAGCCGCTCGCGTGGCCCCACAGCCCGTGGGGCTGCGGGATTTCCGGGGGCCGTCAGCCTCGGCGACACCGGCGCCCACGTGGCGCCGCCGCGCCAGCCTGCGAAGCATTTTCCGGTAGGGCCGCGGCTCTGGCGACAGCTCCCACGCCCGAAGAGCCAGGAGGGAAAGCCGTGCCTCCTTGGAAAGCTCTTTGGCAGTCGCTCGCGTGGCCCCACAGCCCGTGGGGCTGCGGGCTTTCCGGCGGCCGTCAGCCTCGGCGACACCGGTGCCCACGTGGCACCGCCAGGCCAGCCTGCAAAGCATTTTCCGGTAGGGCCGCGGCTCTGGCGACAGCTCCCACGCCCGAAGAGCCAGGAGGGAAAGCCGTGCCTCGTTGGAAAGCTCTTTGGCAGCTGCTCGCGTGGCCCCACAGCGCGTGGGGCTGCAGGCTTTCCGGCGGCCGTCAGCCTCGGCGACACCGGTGCCCACGTGGTGCCGCCGCGCCAGCCTGCAAAGCATTTTCCGGTAGGGCCGCGGCTCTGGCGACAGCTCCCACACCCGAAGAGCCAGGAGGGAAAGCCGTGCCTCGTTGGAAAGCTCTTTGGCAGCCGCTCGCGTGGCCCCACAGCCCGTGGGGCTGCGGGATTTCCGGCGGCCATCAGCCTCGGCGACACCGGCGCCCACGTGGCGCCGCCGCGCCAGCCTGTGAAGCATTTTCCGGTAGGGCCGCGGCTCTGGCGACAGCTCCCACGCCCGAAGAGCCAGGAGGGAAAGCCGTGCCTCGTTGGAAAGCTCTTTGGCAGCCGCTCGCGTGGCACCACAGCAAGTGGGGCTGCGGGCTTTCGGGCGGCCGTCAGCCTCGGCGACACCTGTGACCACGTGGCACCCCCGCACCAGCCTGCGAAGCATTTTCCGGTAGGGCCGCGGCTCTGGCGACAGCTCCCACGCCCGAAGAGCCAGGAGGGAAAGCCGTGCCTCCTTGGAAAGCTCTTTGGCAGCCGCTCGCGTGGCCCCACAGCCCGTGGGGCTGCAGGCTTTCCGGCGGCCCTCAGCCTTGGCGACACCAGCGCCCACGTGGCGCGGCCACGCCAGCCTGCGAAGCATTTTCCGGTAGGTCCACGGCTCTGGCGACAGCTCCCACGCCCGAAGAGCCAGGAGGGAAAGCCGTGCCTCCTTGGAAAGCTCTTTGGCAGCCACTCGCGTGGCCCCACAGCGCGTGGGGCTGCAGGCTTTCCGGCGGCCGTCAGCCTCGGCGACACCGGTGCCCACGTGGTGCCGCCGCGCCAGCCTACGAAGCATTTTCCGGTAGGGCCGCGGCTCTGGCGACAGCTCCCACGCCCGAAGAGCCAGGAGGGAAAGCCGTGCCTCCTTGGAAAGCTCTTTGGCAGCCGCTCGCGTGGCCCCACAGCCCGTGGGGCTGCGGGCTTTCCGGCTGCCGTCAGCCTCGGTGACACCTGCGACCACGTGGCGCCCCCCGCACCAGCCTGCGAAGCATTTTCCGGTAGGGCCGCGGCTCTGGCGACAGCTCCCACGCCCGAAGAGCCAGGAGGGAAAGCCGTGCCTCCTTGGAAAGCTCTTTGGCAGCCGCTGGTGTGGCCCCACAGCCCGTGGGGCTGCGGGCTTTCCGGCAGTCGTCAGCCTCGGCGACACCTGCGACCACGTGTCGCCGCCAGGCCAGCCTGCGAAGCATTTTCCGGTAGGGCCGCGGCTCTGGCGACAGCTCCCACGCCCGAAGAGCCAGGAGGGAAAGCCGTGCCTGCTTGGAAAGCTCTTTGGCAGCCGCTCGCGTGGCCCCACAGCCCGTGGGGCTGCAGGCTTTCCGGCGGCCGTCAGCCTCGGCAACACCGGTGCCCACGTGGTGCCGCCGCGCCAGCCTGCGAAGCATTTTCCGGTAGGGCCGCGGCTCTGGCGACAGCTCCCACACCCGAAGAGCCAGGAGGGAAAGCCGTGCCTCGTTGGAAAGCTTTTTGGCAGCCGCTCGCGTGGCCCCACAGCCCGTGGGGCTGCGGGCTTTCCGGCGGCCATGAGCCTCGGCGACACCGGCGCCCACGTGGCACCGCCGCGCCAGCCTGTGAAGCATTTTCCGGTAGGGCCGCGGCTCTGGCGACAGCTCCCACGCCCGAAGAGCCAGGAGGGAAAGCCGTGCCTCCTTGGAAAGCTCTTTGGCAGCCGCTCGCGTGGCACCACAGCAAGTGGGGCTGCGGGCTTTCGGGCGGCCCTCAGCCTCGGCGACACCTGTGACCACGTGGCACCCCCGCACCAGCCTGCGAAGCATTTTCCGGTAGGGCCGCGGCTCTGGCGACAGCTCCCACGCCCGAAGAGCCAGGAGGGAAAGCCGTGCCTCCTTGGAAAGCTCTTTGGCAGCCGCTCGCGTGGCCCCACAGCCCGTGGGTCTGCGGGTTTCCGGCGGCCGTCAGCCTCGGCGACACCGGCGCCCACGTGGCGCCGCCGCACCAGCCTGCGAAGCATTTTCCGGTAGGGCCGCGGCTCTGGCGACAGCTCCCACGCCCGAAGAGCCAGGAGGGAAAGCCGTGCCTCCTTGGAAAGCTCTTTGGCAGCCGCTCGCGTGGCCCCACAGCCCGTGGGGCTGCGGGCTTTCCGGCGGCCCTCAGCCTTGGCGACACCAGCGCCCACGTGGCGCGGCCACGCCAGCCTGCGAAGCATTTTCCGGTAGGGCCGCGGCTCTGGCGACAGGTCCCACGCCCGAAGAGCCAGGAGGGAAAGCCATGCCTCCTTGGAAAGCTCTTTGGCAGCCGCTGGCGTGGCCCCACAGCCCGTGGGGCTGCGGGCTTTCCGGCGGCCGTCAGCCTCGGCGACACCGGTTCCCACTTGGCGCCGACACGCCAGCCTGCGAAGCATTTTCCGGTAGGGCCGCGTCTCTGGCGACAGCTCCCACGCCCGAAGAGCCAGGAGGGAAAGCCGTGCCTCGTTGGAAAGCTTTTTGGCAGCCGCTCGCGTGGCCCCACAGCCCGTGGGGCTGCGGGCTTTCCAGCAGCCATCAGCCTCGGGGACACCGGCGCCCACGTGGCGCCGCCGCACCAGCCTGCGAAGCATTTTCCAGTAGGGCCACGGCTCTGGCGACAGCTCCCACGCCCGAAGAGCCAGGAGGGAAAGCCGTGCCTCCTTGGAAAGCTCTTTGGCAGCCGCTCGCGTGGCCCCACAGCCCGTGGGGCTGTGGGCTTTCCAGCGGCCGTCAGCCTCGGCGACACCGGCGCCCATGTGGCGCGGCCGCGCCAGCCTGCGAAGCATTTTCCGGTAGGGCCGCGTCTCTGGTGACAGCTCCCACGCCCGAAGAGCCAGGAGGGAAAGCCGTGCCTCCTTGGAAAGCTCTTTGGCAGCCGCTCGCGTGGCCCCACAGCCCGTGGGGCTGCGGGATTTCTGGCGGCCGTCAGCCTCGGTGACACCTGCGACCACGTATCGCCGCCAGGCCAGCCTGCGAAGCATTTTCCGGTAGGGCCGCGGCTCTGGCGACAGCTCCCACGCCCGAAGAGCCAGGAGGGAAAGCCGTGCCTCGTTGGAAAGCTCTTTGGCAGCCGCTCGCGTGGCCCCACAGCCCGTGGGGCTGCGGGCTTTCGGGCGGCCGTCAGCCTCGGCGACACCGGCGCCCACGTGGCGCCGCCGCGCCAGCCTGTGAAGCATTTTCCGGTAGGGCCACGGCTCTGGCGACAGCTCCCACGCCCGAAGAGCCAGGAGGGAAAGCCGTGCCTCCTTGGAAAGCTCTTTGGCAGCCGCTCGCGTGGCACCACAGCAAGTGGGGCTGCGGGCTTTCCGGCGGCCGTCAGCCTCGGCGACACCTGTGACCACGTGGCACCCCCGCACCAGCCTGCAAAGCATTTTCCGGTAGGGCCGCGGCTCTGGCGACAGCTCCCACACCCGAAGAGCCAGGAAGGAAAGCCGTGTCTCCTTGGAAAGCTCTTTGGCAGCCGCTCGCGTGGCCCCACAGCCCGTGGGGCTGCGGGCTTTCCGGCGGCCGTCAGCCTCGGCGACACCGGCGCCCACGTGGCGCCGCCGCGCCAGCGTGCGAAGCATTTTCCGGTAGGGCCGCGGCTCTGGCGACAGCTCCCACGCTCGAAGAGCCAGGAGGGAAAGCCGTGCCTCCTTGGAAAGCTCTTTGGCAGCCGCTGGCGTGGCCCCACAGCCCGTGGGGCTGCGGGCTTTCCGGCGGCCGTCAGCCTCGGCGACACCGGTGCCCACTTGGCGCCGACACGCCAGCCTGCGAAGCATTTTCCGGTAGGGCCGCGGCTCTGGCGACAGCTCCCACGCCCGAAGAGCCAGGAGGGAAAGCCGTGCCTCGTTGGAAAGCTCTTTGGCAGCCGCTCGCGTGGCCCCACAGCCCGTGGGGCTGCGGGCTTTCCGGCGGCCGTCAGCCTCGGCGACACCGGCGCCCACGTGGCGCCGCCGCGCCAGCCTGTGAAGCATTTTCCAGTAGGGCCGCGGCTCTGGCGACAGCTCCCACGCCCAAAGAGCCAGGAGGGAAAGCCGTGCCTCGTTGGAAAGCTCTTTGGCAGCCGCTCGCGTGGCACCACAGCAAGTGGGGCTGCGGGCTTTCGGGCGGCCATCAGCCTCGGCGACACCTGAGACCACGTGGCACCCCCGCACCAGCCTGCGAAGCATTTTCCGGTAGGGCCGCGGCTCTGGCGACAGCTCCCACGCCCGAAGAGCCAGGAAGGAAAGCCATGCCTCCTTGGAAAGCTCTTTGGCAGCCGCTCACGTGGCCCCACAGCCCGTGGGGCTGCGGGCTTTCCGGCGGCCGTCAGCCTCGGCGACACCGGCGACCACGTGTCGCCGCCAGGCCAGCCTGCGAAGCATTTTCCGGTAGGGCCGCGGCTCTGGCGACAGCTCCCACGCCCGAAGAGCCAGGAGGGAAAGCCGTGCCTCCTTGGAAAGCTCTTTGGCAGCCGCTGGCGTGGCCCCACAGCCCGTGGGGCTGCGGGCTTTCCGGCGGCCGTCAGCCTCGGCGACACCGGCGCCCACTTGGCGCCGACACGCCAGCCTGCGAAGCATTTTCCGGTAGGGCCGCGGCTCTGGCGACAGCTCCCACGCCCGAAGAGCCAGGAGGGAAAGCCGTGCCTCGTTGGAAAGCTCTTTGGCAGCCGCTGGCGTGGCCCCACAGCCCGTGGGGCTGCGGGCTTTCTGGCGGCTGTCAGCCTCAGCGACACCGGCGCCCACGTGGCGCCGCCGCACCAGCCTGCGAAGCATTTTCCAGTAGGGCCACGGCTCTGGCGACAGCTCCCACGCCCGAAGAGCCAGGAGGGAAAGCCATGCCTCCTTGGAAAGCTCTTTGGCAGCCGCTCGCGTGGCCCCACAGCCCGTGGGGCTGCGGGCTTTCCGGCGGCCGTCAGCCTCGGCGACACCGGCGCCCATGTGGCGCGGCCACGCCAGCCTGCGAAGCATTTTCCGGTAGGGCCGCGGCTCTGGCGACAGCTCCCACGCCCGAAGAGCCAGGAGGGAAAGCCGTGCCTCCTTGGAAAGCTCTTTGGCAGCCGCTCGCGTGGCCCCACAGCCCGTGGGGCTGCGGGATTTCTGGCGGCCGTCAGCCTCAGTGACACCTGCGACCACGTGTCGCCGCCAGGCCAGCCTGCGAAGCATTTTCCGGTAGGGCCGCGGCTCTGGCGACAGCTCCCACGCCCGAAGAGCCAGGAGGGAAAGCCGTGCCTCCTTGGAAAGCTCTTTGGCAGCCGCTCGCGTGGCCCCACAGCCCGTGGGGCTGCGGGCTTTCGGGTGGCCGTCAGCCACGGCGACACCGGCGCCCACGTGGCGCCGCCGCGCCAGCCTGCGAAGCATTTTCCGGTAGGGCCGCGGCTCTGGCGACAGCTCCCACGCCCGAAGAGCCAGGAAGGAAAGCCGTGCCTCCTTGGAAAGCTCTTTGGCAGCCGCTCGCGTGGCCCCACAGCCCGTGGGGCTGCGGGATTTCCGGCGGCCGTCAGCCTCGGCGACACCGGCGCCCACGTGGCGCCGCCGCGCCAGCCTGCGAAGCATTTTCCGGTAGGGCCGCGGCTCTGGCGACAGCTCCCACACCCGAAGAGCCAGGAGGGAAAGCCGTGCCTCCTTGGAAAACTCTTTGGCAGTCGCTCGCGTGGCCCCACAGCCCGTGGGGCTGCGGGCTTTCCGGCGGCCGTCAGCCTCGGCAACACCGGTGCCCACGTGGCACCGCCAGGCCAGCCTGCGAAGCATTTTCCGGTAGGGCCGCGGCTCTGGCGACAGCTCCCACGCCCGAAGAGCCAGGAGGGAAAGCCGTGCCTCGTTGGAAAGCTCTTTGGCAGCCGCTTCCGTGGCCCCACAGCGCGTGGGGCTGCAGGCTTTCCGGCGGCCGTCAGCCTCGGCGACACAGGCGACCACGTGGCGCCGCCGCGCCAGCCTGCGAAGCATTTTCCGGTAGGGCCGCGGCTCTGGCGACAGCTCCCACACCCGAAGAGCCAGGAGGGAAAGCCGTGCCTCCTTGGAAAGCTCTTTGGCAGCCGCTCGCGTGGCCCCACAGCCCGTGGGACTGCGGGCTTTCCGGCGGCCATCAGCCTCGGCGACACCGGCGCCCACGTGTCGCCGCCAGGCCAGCCTGCGAAGCATTTTCCGGTAGGGCCACGGCTCTGGCGACAGCTCCCACGCCCGAAGAGCCAGGAGGGAAAGCCGTGCCTCCTTGGAAAGCTCTTTGGCAGCCGCTCGCGTGGCCCCACAGCCCGTGGGGCTGCGGGCTTTCCGGCGGCCGTCAGGCTCGGCGACACAGGCGACCACGTGGTGCCGCCGCGCCAGCCTGCGAAGCATTTTCCGGTAGGGCCGCGGCTCTGGCGACAGCTCCCACGCCCGAAGAGCCAGGAGGGAAAGCCGTGCCTCCTTGGAAAGCTCTTTGGCAGCCGCTCGCGTGGCCCCACAGCCCGTGGGGCTGCGGGCTTTCCGGCGGCCGTCAGACTCTGCGACACCTGCGACCACGTGGCGCCGCCGCGCCAGCCTGCGAAGCATTTTCCGGTAGGGCCGCGGCTCTGGCGACAGCTCCCACGCCCGAAGAGCCAGGAAGGAAAGCCGTGCCTCCTTGGAAAGCTCTTTGGCAGCCGCTCGCGTGGCCCCACAGCCCGTGGGGCTGCGGGATTTCCGGCGGCCGTCAGCCTCGGCGACACCGGCGCCCACGTGGCGCCGCCGCGCCAGCCTGCGAAGCATTTTCCGGTAGGGCCGCGGCTCTGGCGACAGCTCCCACACCCGAAGAGCCAGGAGGGAAAGCCGTGCCTCCTTGGAAAACTCTTTGGCAGTCGCTCGCGTGGCCCCACAGCCCGTGGGGCTGCGGGCTTTCCGGCGGCCGTCAGCCTCGGCAACACCGGTGCCCACGTGGCGCCGCCGCGCCAGCCTGCGAAGCATTTTCCGGTAGGGCCGCGGCTCTGGCGACAGCTCCCACGCCCGAAGAGCCAGGAGGGAAAGCCGTGCCTCGTTGGAAAGCTCTTTGGCAGCCGCTTGCGTGGCCCCACAGCGCGTGGGGCTGCAGGCTTTCCGGCGGCCGTCAGCCTCGGCGACACAGGCGACCACGTGGCGCCGCCGCGCCAGCCTGCGAAGCATTTTCCGGTAGGGCCGCGGCTCTGGCGACAGCTCCCACACCCGAAGAGCCAGGAGGGAAAGCCGTGCCTCGTTGGAAAGCTCTTTGGCAGCCGCTCGCGTGGCCCCACAGCCCGTGGGACTGCGGGCTTTCCGGCGGCCATCAGCCTCGGCGACACCGGCGCCCACGTGGCGCCGCCGCGCCAGCCTGTGAAGCATTTTCCGGTAGGGCCGCGGCTCTGGCGACAGCTCCCACGCCCGAAGAGCCAGGAGGGAAAGCCGTGCCTCGTTGGAAACCTCTTTGGCAGCCGCTCGCGTGGCACCACAGCAAGTGGGGCTGCGGGCTTTCGGGCGGCCGTCAGCCTCGGCGACACCTGTGACCACGTGGCACCCCCGCACCAGCCTGCGAAGCATTTTCCGGTAGGGCCGCGGCTCTGGCGACAGCTCCCACGCCCGAAGAGCCAGGAGGGAAAGCCGTGCCTCCTTGGAAAGCTCTTTGGCATTCGCTCGCGTGGCCCCACAGCCCGTGGGGCTGCGGGCTTTCCGGCGGCCCTCAGCCTTGGCGACACCGGCGCCCACGTGGCGCGGCCGCTCCAGCCTGTGAAGCATTTTCCAGTAGGGCCGCGGCTCTGGCGACAGCTCCCACGCCCGAAGAGCCAGGAGGGAAAGCCGTGCCTCGTTGGAAACCTCTTTGGCAGCCGCTCGCGTGGCCCCACAGCCCGTGGGGCTGCGGGCTTTCCGGCGGCCGTCAGCCTCGGCGACACAGGCGACCACGTGGCGCCGCCGCGCCAGCCTGCAAAGCATTTTCCGGTAGGGCGGCGGCTCTGGCGACAGCTCCCACGCCCGAAGAGCCAGGAGGGAAAGCCGTGCCTCGTTGGAAAGCTCTTTGGCAGCCGCTCGCGTGGCCCCACAGCCCGTGGGGCTGCGGGCTTTCCGGCGGCCGTCAGCCTCGGCGACACAGGCGACCACGTGGTGCCGCCGCGCCAGCCTGCGAAGCATTTTCCGGTAGGGCGGCGGCTCTGGCGACATCTCCCACGCCCGAAGAGCCAGGAGGGAAAGCCGTGCCTCGTTGGAAACCTCTTTGGCAGCCGCTCGCGTGGCCCCACAGCCCGTGGGGCTGCGGGCTTTCCGGCGGCCGTCAGCCTCGGCGACACAGGCGCCCACGTGGCGCCGCCGCGCCAGCCTGCAAAGCATTTTCCGGTAGGGCGGCGGCTCTGGCGACAGCTCCCACGCCCGAAGAGCCAGGAGGGAAAGCCGTGCCTCGTTGGAAAGCTCTTTGGCAGCCGCTCGCGTGGCCCCACAGCCCGTGGGGCTGCGGGCTTTCCGGCGGCCGTCAGCCTCGGCGACACAGGCGACCACGTGGCGCCGCCGCGCCAGCCTGCGAAGCATTTTCCGGTAGGGCCGCGGCTCTGGGGACAGCTCCCACGCCCGAAGAGCCAGGAGGGAAAGGCGTGCCTCCTTGGAAAGCTCTTTGGCAGCCGCTGGCGTGGCCCCACAGCCCGTGGGGCTGCGGGCTTTCCGGCGGCCGTCAGCCTCGGCGACACCGGCGCCCACTTGGCGCCGACACGCCAGCCTGCGAAGCATTTTCCGGTAGGGCCGCGGCTCTGGCGACAGCTCCCACGCCCGAAGGGCAAGGAGGGAAAGCCGTGCCTCCTTGGAAAGCTCTTTGGCAGCCGCTCGCGTGGCCCCACAGCCCGTGGGGCTGCGGGCTTTCTGGCGGCCGTCAGCCTCGGTGACACCTGCGACCACGTGGCGCCGCCGCGCCAGCCAGCGAAGCATTTTCCAGTAGGGCCACGGCTCTGGCGACAGCTCCCACGCCCGAAGAGCCAGGAGGGAAAGCCGTGCCTCGTTGGAAAGCTCTTTGGCAGCCGCTCGCGTGGCCCCACAGCCCGTGGGGCTGCGGGCTTTCTGGCGGCCGTCAGCCTCGGCGCCTCCGGCGCCCACGTGGCGCCGTCACGCCTGCCAGTGAAGCGTTTTCCGGTAGGGCCGCGGCTCTGGCGACAGCTCCCACGCCCGAAGAGCCAGGAGGGAAAGCCGTGCCTCGTTGGAAAGCTCTTTGGCAGCCGCTCGCGTGGCCCCACAGCCCGTGGGGCTGCGGGCTTTCCGGCGGCCGTCAGCCTTGGCGACACCGGCGCGCACGTGGCGCCGCCACGCCACCCTGCGAAGCATTTTCCAGTAGGGCCGCGGCTCTGGCGACAGCTCCCACGCCCGAAGAACCAGGAGGGAAAGCGGTGCCTCCTTGGAAAGCTCTTTGGCAGCCGCTGGCGTGGCCCCACAGTCCGTGGGGCTGCAGGCTTTCCGGCGGTTGTCAGCCTCGGTGCCTCCGGCGCCCACGATTAACCGCCGCGCCAGCCTGCGAAGCATTTTCCGGTAGGGCCGCGTCTCTGGCGACAGCTCCCACGCCCGAAGAGCCAGGAGGGAAAGCCGTGCCTCATTGGAAAGCTCTTTGGCAGCCGCTTGCGTGGCCCCACAGCCCGTGGGGCTGCGGGCTTTCCGGCGGCCGTCAGCCTCGGTGACACAGGCGACCACGTAGCGCCGCCGCGTCAGCCTGCGAAGCATTTTCCGGTAGGGCCGCGGCTCTGGCGACAGCTCCCACGCCCGAAGAGCCAGGAGGGAAAGCCGTGCCTCGTTGGAAAGCTCTTTGGCAGCCGCTCGCGTGGCCCCACAGCCCGTGGGGCTGCGGGCTTTCCGGCGGCCGTCAGCCTCAGCGCCACCGGCGCCCACATGGTTCCGCCGCGCCAGCCTGCGAAGCATTTTCCAGTAGGGCCGCGGCTCTGGCGACAGCTCCCACGCCCGAAGAGCCAGGAGGGAAAGCCGTGCCTACTTGGAAAGCTCTTTGGCAGCTGCTCGCGTGGCCCCACAGCCCGTGGGGCTGCAGGCTTTCCAGCGGCCGTCAGCCTCCGTGCCACCGGCACCCACGTGGCGCCGCCGCGCCAGCCTGCGAAGCATTTTCCGGTAGGGCCGCGGCTCTGGCGACAGCTGCCACTCCCGAAGAGCCAGGAGGGAAAGCCGTGCCTCGTTGGAAAGCTCTTTGGCAGCCGCTCGCGTGGCCCCACAGCCCATGGGGCTGCGGGCTTTCCGGCGGCCGTCAGCCTCGGCGACTCCAGCGCCCACTGGCTCCGCCGCGCCAGCCTGCGAAGCATTTTCCGGTAGGGCCGCGGCTCTGGCGACAGCTCCCATGCCCGAAGAGCCAGGAGGGAAAGCCGTGCCTCCTTGGAAAGCTCTTTGGCAGCCGCTCGCGTGGCCCCACAGCCCGTGGGGCTGCGGGCTTTCCGGCGGCCGTCAGCCTCGGCGACACCGACGACAACGTGGCGCCGCTGCGCCAGCCTGCAAAGCATGTTCCCATAGGGCCGCGGCTCTGGCAACATCTCCCACGCCCGAAGAGCCAGGAGGGAAAGCCGTGCCTCCTTGGAAATCTCTTTGGCAGCCGCTCGCGTGGCCCCACAGCCCGTGGGGCTGCGGGCTTTCTGGCGGCCGTCAGCCTCGGCGCCTCCGGCGCGCACGTGGCGCCGTCACGCCAGCCAGTGAAGCGTTTTCCGGTAGGGCCGCGGCTCTGGCGACAGCTCCCACGCCCGAAGAGCCAGGAGGGAAAGCCGTGCCTCGTTGGAAAGCTCTTTGGCAGCCGCTCGCGTGGCCCCACAGCCCGTGGGGCTGCGGGCTTTCCGGCGGCCGTCAGCCTTGGCGACACCGGCGCGCACGTGGCGCCGCCACGCCACCCTGCGAAGCATTTTCCAGTAGGGCCGCGGCTCTGGCGACAGCTCCCACGCCCGAAGAACCAGGAGGGAAAGCCGTGCCTCCTTGGAAAGCTCTTTGGCAGCCGCTGGCGTGGCCCCACAGTCCGTGGGGCTGCAGGCTTTCCGGCGGTTGTCAGCCTCGGTGCCTCCGGCGCCCACGATTAACCGCCGCGCCAGCCTGCGAAGCATTTTCCGGTAGGGCCACGTCTCTGGTGACAGCTCCCACGCCCGAAGAGCCAGGAGGGAAAGCCGTGCCTCCTTGGAAAGCTCTTTGGCAGCCGCTCGCGTGGCCCCACAGCCCGTGGGGCTGCGGGCTTTCCGGCGGCCGTCAGCCTCGGCGACACAGGCGACCACGTAGCGCCGCCGCGCCAGCCTGCGAAGCATTTTCCGATAGGGCCGCGGCTCTGGCGACAGCTGCCACTCCCGAAGAGCCAGGAGGGAAAGCCGTGCCTCCTTGGAAAGCTCTTTGGCAGCCGCTCGCGTGGCCCCACAGCCCATGGGGCTGCGGGCTTTCCGGCGGCCGTCAGCCTCGGCGACACCAGCGCCCACTGGCTCCGCCGCGCCAGCCTGCGAAGCATTTTCCGGTAGGGCCGCGGCTCTGGCGACAGCTCCCATGCCCGAAGAGCCAGGAGGGAAAGCCGTGCCTCCTTGGAAAGCTCTTTGGCAGCCGCTCGCGTGGCCCCACAGCCCGTGGGGCTGCGGGCTTTCCGGCGGGCGTCAGCCTCGGCGACACCGACGACAACGTGGCGCCGCTGCGCCAGCCTGCAAAGCATGTTCCCGTAGGGCCGCGGCTCTGGCAACATCTCCCACGCCCGAAGAGCCAGGAGGGAAAGCCGTGCCTCCTTGGAAAGCTCTTTGGCAGCCGCTCGCGTGGCCCCACAGCCCGTGGGGCTGCGGGCTTTCCGGCGGCCGACAGCCTCGGCGACACCGGTGCCCACGTGGCGCCGCCGCGCCAGCCTGCGAAGCATGTTCCCGTAGGGCCGCGGCTCTGGCAACATCTCCCACGCCCAAAGAGCCAGGAGGGAAAGCCGTGCCTCCTTGGAAAGCTCTTTGGCAGCCGCTCGCGTGGCCCCACAGCCCGTGGGGCTGCGGGCTTTCCGGCGGTTGTCAGCCTCGGTGCCTCCGGCGCCCATGATTAACCGCCGCGCCAGCCTGTGAAGCATTTTCTGGTAGGGCCGCGGCTCTGGCGACAGCTCCCACGCCCAAAGAGCCAGGAGGGAAAGCCGTGCCTCCTTGGAAAGCTCTTTGGCAGCCGCTCGCGTGGCCCCACAGCCCGTGGGGCTGCGGGCTTTCCGGCGGTTGTCAGCCTCGGTGCCTCCGGCGCCCATGATTAACCGCCGCGCCAGCCTGTGAAGCATTTTCCGGTAGGGCCGTGGCTCTGGCGACAGCTCCCACGCCCGAAGAGCCAGGAGGGAAAGCCGTGCCTCATTGGAAAGCTCTTTGGCAGCCGCTCGCGTGGCCCCACAGCCCGTGGGGCTGCGGGCTTTCCAGCGGCCGTCAGTCTCGGCGACACCTGCGACTACGTGGCGCCCCCGCGCCAGCCTGCGAAGCATTTTCCAGTGGGGCCGCGGCTCTGGCGACAGCTCCCACGCCCGAAGAGCCAGGAGGGAAAGACGTGCCTCCTTGGAAAGCTCTTTGGCAGCCGCTCGCGTGCCCCCACAGCCCGTGGGGCTGCGGGCTTTCCGGCGGCCGTCAGCCTCGGCGCCTCCGGCGCGCACGTGGCGCCATCACGCCAGCCAGTGAAGCGTTTTCCGGTAGGGCCGCGGCTCTGGCGACAGCTCCCACGCCCGAAGAACCAGGAGGAAAAGCCGTGCCTCCTTGGAAAGCTCTTTGGCAGCCACTCGCGTGGCCCCACAGTCCGTGGGGCTGCAGGCTTTCCGGCGGTTGTCAGTCTCGGTGCCTCCGGCGCCCATGATTAACCGCCGCGCCAGCCTGCGAAGCATTTTCTGGTAGGGCCGCGGCTCTGGCGACAGCTCCCACGCCCGAAGAGCCAGGAGGGAAAGCCGTGCCTCCTTGGAAAGCTCTTTGGCAGCCGCTCGCGTGGCCCCACAGCCCGTGGGGCTGCGGGCTTTCCGGCGGCCGTCAGCCTGGGCGACACCGGCGCGCACGTGGCGCTGCCGCGCCAGCCTGCGAAGCATTTTCCGGTAGGGCCGCGGCTCTGGCGACAGCTCCCACGCCCGAAGAGCCAGGAGGGAAAGCCGTGCCTGCTTGGAAAGCTCTTTGGCAGCCGCTCGCGTGGCCCCACAGCCCGTGGGGCTGCGGGCTTTCCGGCGGCCGTCAGTCTCGGCGACACCTGCGACTACGTGGCGCCCCCGCGCCAGCCTGCGAAGCATTTTCCGGTAGGGCCGCGGCTCTGGCGACAGCTCCCACGCCCGAAGAGCCAGGAGGGAAAGCCGTGCCTCCTTGGAAAGCTCTTTGGCAGCCGCTCGCGTGGCCCCACAGCCCGTGGGGCTGCGGGCTTTCCGGCGGCCGTCAGCCTCGGCGACACCAGCGCCCACGTGGCGCCGCCGCGCCAGCCTGCGAAGCATTTTCCGGTAGGGCCGCAGCTCTGGCGACAGCTCCCAAGCCCGAAGAGCCAGGAGGGAAAGCCGTGCCTCATTGGAAAGCTCTTTGGCAGCCGCTCGCGTGGCCCCACAGCCCGTGGGGCTGCGGGCTTTCCGGCGGCCGTCAGCCTCGGCGACTCCAGCGCCCACTGGCTCCGCCGCGCCAGCCTGCGAAGCATTTTCCGGTAGGGCCGCGGCTCTGGCGACAGCTCCCATGCCCGAAGAGCCAGGAGGGAAAGCCGTGCCTCCTTGGAAAGCTCTTTGGCAGCCACTCGCGTGGCCCCACAGCCCGTGGGGCTGCGGGCTTTCCGGCGGCCGTCAGCCTCGGCGACACCGACGACAACGTGGCGCCGCTGCGCCAGCCTGCAAAGCATGTTCCCATAGGGCCGCGGCTCTGGCAACATCTCCCACGCCCGAAGAGCCAGGAGGGAAAGCCGTGCCTCCTTGGAAATCTCTTTGGCAGCCGCTCGCGTGGCCCCACAGCCCGTGGGGCTGCGGGCTTTCTGGCGGCCGTCAGCCTCGGCGCCTCCGGCGCGCACGTGGCGCCGTCACGCCAGCCAGTGAAGCGTTTTCCGGTAGGGCCGCGGCTCTGGCGACAGCTCCCACGCCCGAAGAGCCAGGAGGGAAAGCCGTGCCTCGTTGGAAAGCTCTTTGGCAGCCGCTCGCGTGGCCCCACAGCCCGTGGGGCTGCGGGCTTTCCGGCGGCCGTCAGCCTTGGCGACACCGGCGCGCACGTGGCGCCGCCACGCCACCCTGCGAAGCATTTTCCAGTAGGGCCGCGGCTCTGGCGACAGCTCCCACGCCCGAAGAACCAGGAGGGAAAGCCGTGCCTCCTTGGAAAGCTCTTTGGCAGCCGCTGGCGTGGCCCCACAGTCCGTGGGGCTGCAGGCTTTCCGGCGGTTGTCAGCCTCGGTGCCTCCGGCGCCCACGATTAACCGCCGCGCCAGCCTGCGAAGCATTTTCCGGTAGGGCCACGTCTCTGGTGACAGCTCCCACGCCCGAAGAGCCAGGAGGGAAAGCCGTGCCTCCTTGGAAAGCTCTTTGGCAGCCGCTCGCGTGGCCCCACAGCCCGTGGGGCTGCGGGCTTTCCGGCGGCCGTCAGCCTCGGCGACACAGGCGACCACGTAGCGCCGCCGCGCCAGCCTGCGAAGCATTTTCCGATAGGGCCGCGGCTCTGGCGACAGCTGCCACTCCCGAAGAGCCAGGAGGGAAAGCCGTGCCTCCTTGGAAAGCTCTTTGGCAGCCGCTCGCGTGGCCCCACAGCCCATGGGGCTGCGGGCTTTCCGGCGGCCGTCAGCCTCGGCGACACCAGCGCCCACTGGCTCCGCCGCGCCAGCCTGCGAAGCATTTTCCGGTAGGGCCGCGGCTCTGGCGACAGCTCCCATGCCCGAAGAGCCAGGAGGGAAAGCCGTGCCTCCTTGGAAAGCTCTTTGGCAGCCGCTCGCGTGGCCCCACAGCCCGTGGGGCTGCGGGCTTTCCGGCGGGCGTCAGCCTCGGCGACACCGACGACAACGTGGCGCCGCTGCGCCAGCCTGCAAAGCATGTTCCCGTAGGGCCGCGGCTCTGGCAACATCTCCCATGCCCGAAGAGCCAGGAGGGAAAGCCGTGCCTCCTTGGAAAGCTCTTTGGCAGCCGCTCGCGTGGCCCCACAGCCCGTGGGGCTGCGGGCTTTCCGGCGGCCGACAGCCTCGGCGACACCGGTGCCCACGTGGCGCCGCCGCGCCAGCCTGCGAAGCATGTTCCCGTAGGGCCGCGGCTCTGGCAACATCTCCCACGCCCAAAGAGCCAGGAGGGAAAGCCGTGCCTCCTTGGAAAGCTCTTTGGCAGCCGCTCGCGTGGCCCCACAGCCCGTGGGGCTGCGGGCTTTCCGGCGGTTGTCAGCCTCGGTGCCTCCGGCGCCCATGATTAACCGCCGCGCCAGCCTGTGAAGCATTTTCTGGTAGGGCCGCGGCTCTGGCGACAGCTCCCACGCCCGAAGAGCCAGGAGGGAAAGCCGTGCCTCCTTGGAAAGCTTTTGGCAGCCGCTCGCGTGGCCCCACAGCCTGTGGGGCTGCGGGCTTTCCGGCGGCCGTCAGCCTGGGCGACACCGGCGCGCACGTGGCGCTGCCGCGCCAGCCTGCGAAGCATTTTCCGGTAGGGCCGCGGCTCTGGCGACAGCTCCCACGCCCGAAGAGCCAGGAGGGAAAGCCGTGCCTGCTTGGAAAGCTCTTTGGCAGCCGCTCGCGTGGCCCCACAGCCCGTGGGGCTGCGGGCTTTCTGGCGGCCGTCAGCCTCGTAGCCACCGGCGCCCACGTGGCGCAGCCACGCCACCCTGCGAAGCATTTTCCGGTAGGGCCGTGGCTCTGGCGACAGCTCCCACGCCCGAAGAGCCAGGAGGGAAAGCCGTGCCTCATTGGAAAGCTCTTTGGCAGCCGCTCGCGTGGCCCCACAGCCCGTGGGGCTGCGGGCTTTCCAGCGGCCGTCAGTCTCGGCGACACCTGCGACTACGTGGCGCCCCCGCGCCAGCCTGCGAAGCATTTTCCGGTAGGGCCGCGGCTCTGGCGACAGCTCCCACGCCCGAAGAGCCAGGAGGGAAAGCCGTGCCTCCTTGGAAAGCTCTTTGGCAGCCGCTCGCGTGGCCCCACAGCCCGTGGGGCTGCGGGCTTTCCGGCGGGCGTCAGCCTCGGCGACACCGGCGCCCACGTGGCGCCGCCGCGCCAGCCTGCGAAGCATTTTCCGGTAGGGCCGCAGCTCTGGCGACAGCTCCCACGCCCGAAGAGCCAGGAGGGAAAGCCGTGCCTCATTGGAAAGCTCTTTGGCAGCCGCTCGCGTGGCCCCACAGCCCGTGGGGCTGCGGGCTTTCCGGCGGTTGTCAGCCTCGGTGCCTCCGGCGCCCACGATTAACCGCCGCGCCAGCCTGCGAAGCATTTTCCAGTACGGCCGTGGCTCTGGCGACAGCTCCCACGCCCGAAGAGCCAGGAGGGAAAGCCGTGCCTCATTGGAAAGCTCTTTGGCAGCCGCTCGCATGGCCCCACAGCCCGTGGGGCTGCGGGCTTTCCAGCGACCGTCAGCCTCGGCGACACCGGCGCCCACGTGGCAGCGCCGCGCCAGCCTGCGAAGCATTTTCCGGTAGGGCCGCGGCTCTGGCGACAGCTCCCACGCCCGAATAGCCAGGAGGGAAAGCTGTGCCTCGTTGGAAAGCTCTTTGGCAGCCGCTCGCGTGGCCCCACAGCCCGTGGGGCTGCGGGCTTTCCAGCGGCCGTCAGACTCGGTGCCACCGGCGCCCACGTGTCGCAGCCGCGCCAGCCTGCGAAGCATTTTCCAGTGGGGCCGCGGCTCTGGCGACAGCTCCCACGCCCGAAGAGCCAGGAGGGAAAGACGTGCCTCCTTGGAAAGCTCTTTGGCAGCCGCTCGCGTGCCCCCACAGCCCGTGGGGCTGCGGGCTTTCCGGCGGCCGTCAGCCTCGGCGCCTCCGGCGCGCACGTGGCGCCATCACGCCAGCCAGTGAAGCGTTTTCCGGTAGGGCCGCGGCTCTGGCGACAGCTCCCACGCCCGAAGAACCAGGAGGAAAAGCCGTGCCTCCTTGGAAAGCTCTTTGGCAGCCACTCGCGTGGCCCCACAGTCCGTGGGGCTGCAGGCTTTCCGGCGGTTGTCAGTCTCGGTGCCTCCGGCGCCCATGATTAACCGCCGCGCCAGCCTGCGAAGCATTTTCTGGTAGGGCCGCGGCTCTGGCGACAGCTCCCACGCCCGAAGAGCCAGGAGGGAAAGCCGTGCCTCCTTGGAAAGCTCTTTGGCAGCCGCTCGCGTGGCCCCACAGCCCGTGGGGCTGCGGGCTTTCCGGCGGCCGTCAGCCTGGGCGACACCGGCGCGCACGTGGCGCTGCCGCGCCAGCCTGCGAAGCATTTTCCGGTAGGGCCGCGGCTCTGGCGACAGCTCCCACG